>NC_049204.1:41834232-42134232 GCF_013347855.1 Anguilla anguilla
AAGCATTATGCTTATCATTATTTTCTTTATACTGCTACACAATCAACACATTTTGGCAATATGTACTTTAAAATGTGTCATGATATAATGTATTTAAACTGAAATTGAAATGACAGGGAAGGAGGGGGAGAAATGGAGGGACAGAGGGAGAGAAAATGAAGGGAAAGGGAGGTAGGGGAACGAGAGAAGAGAAAGGGAGGGTAAGAGAGTGGAGAGTGGAGGAGAGAGGTAAGAAGGACTGAACAGCAAGTTAGCCAAAGCCTATCTGGCAAATTTAATGAACAGTAATGTGGGACTGTGTGAAAGAGTCAGGCATGGGGTCAGGCAGACCCTGCAGGAGGTTCACTCTCAGGGAACCCATTGGTCACCCCGCGATTTGCAGCTGTGGTCCAGTACTGACCATTTCAAAACCGCACCCCCCAGTGCTCCGGAGTGATTGGACCAGACCACCTGCTCCGAGCCCTGCGGGAGGGGGATGGGGTCAGTGTCGACTGACGCTTCTCGGGCCAGGTGCCCACAGAGTGCCCACACAGGAAATGACATCACCAAACATGACTGTTTCCGTGCGATAGAGGGCGGCAACAATGGTTGAGGATGTGATACCTCCTCCTAGCAGACAGGTGGTGCTAGAATGAAACGACGCATCTTGTTCAGCTACTGGACCGAATTAAAACCCCCCAGAAAACTCCCTGCATCCTTTCCCTCGCCCTAAAATTCTTCATCCTCTCTGCTCCCTGCCTTGCCTCTCTTCTCATGGTTTGCCCTCTCTTTCCTGGCTGTGTTGTATAAATACAGTAATGCTGGCAGCGTAGGAGGACAGGGGTTAAATATTCAAACTCTAGCAGAAAGTGCGCAGTGCAGTCCAGCCCCGGCCCTGACCAACAGCTCGACAAACCCATCACTGCAAAATGTTTACTTCAGCGGGGAGAGAAAGGGAGAGGGGAGAGAAAAGAGAATGGGAGAGGGAGAGATAGACAGTATAGGGCAGGAAAGAAGGAGGATGGTGAATGATCCACCAAAAGCAATCATGTCATCATTTCTGAAAGACAGAATAAAATAATTCTTTTCTCTCCCTTTTTTAGCGGTGTGTGGAGTGGATGGGGGAAAAAAAAGAACTTAACAGCCAAGGAGCTCGTCAGAGGCATCTCCTCTCTCCTGCGCCAAATCTCCCGCACACAGCAGGGAGACGTATTCAAAATAAATAGCGTTTCTTAAAGCGAGGGAGCATGAGAGAGAAATAGAAAGGAAGGAGCGAGGGAGAGAGAGACATAAAAAGAAAGGGAAAGAACAGAGATGCACACACACACGAATGCACACGCTCGTACACAGACACGTGCGCGCGCACACAGGCACACACACACACACACACACACACACACGCGCACTAAGCTGGCTTGTGACAGCCGAGGATGAGGCAGGTCGAGGGAGTATCTCAGGCTCTCTGTGCTCTAACAAGGTGTAAATACAATAACAAGCGTGTAATTAAGTGAGCCTGATGCAGTTAACAGAGATAATACATTCAGTTTTGTGGCTTATGAATATTCTATTAGATGTTATCAGGCAGCTGGAATAGCTGTTAATTTAATCATCACTCTGAGTAGAGAAATGTTCTTTGTGCGAGTATAATTGCAGAGAATGAATAATTGATTTGACAATTGTACCAGCGGATTTCCACCAGCTCAGGGCTGTGGGTGGGGTGTGTGGGGGGGGCCCTCCATCGTGAAGAGGTGACAGCGAAGCCTGCCTGAATTATCAGAAAACGGATAAAGGACCATTTTTATTTTATCAATGCAGCAAAATTACATTACAGTGTGCACATAATCATACTGCCCACACTCAGAGAGAGAGAGAGAGAGAGAGAGAGAGAGAGACGGGGAGTGGGAGGTAGAGAGAGAGGGAACAGAAAAGGGGAAATGAATTGCTCTTCATAAGGAGAATGAAATCAGAGTTCAAACTGATTTGGAAGTCATTGATATTGTATATTTAATTTAGGGGAAAAAAATGTTTTATGATGGAAAATCACATGCTGAGTTTGAAATTGCTTCCACATTTAACTGGGTAGCTGGGCAATCAGGCAGAGGGGATAGAGGTCCATATGGAGATCAGCTTGCAGCTCTGTCCCCTGCATATAAATCACTTTGTCTTCCCCATTACACAGGTGTACATGCGCTGATGTGCAGACACCAGATTCCCTTACGAGACGGTGCGTGCTATTATTTGAATGTGAGTGTGTGGGGTATTCTGCTGAGACATAAGCCAACTCAAAGGCCTTACAAATAATTCAGGAGTGAAAAAGCATGCATGGGTCTTGTGTGTGTGTGTGTGTGTATGTGTGTGCGCGTGCAGGTTCTGCAACACACGTTTGTTACGCTCATACAGTGAACAACGAGAAAAATTTTGAACAAATATATTTTAAAATATCAAATACGTGCACACATGCGTACATGCACACACAAAATGGGGATTAAAGAGATGCTAAGTATTGTTACTGAATTCCAGATTTGAGGGGGAGAGATGCAGGAAATGAGACGGAGGGAAAAATAAGAGGCAGAGAGAGATAAGGGGAGAGAAAGGCAGTTTTAACCCTGTGAAGCCTGCAGATTTCTTCGCAAAGAGGTGTTATCACGGCTGAAAAGATGCAATTTTCATCAGAATGCCCCTCGGGCTGCGAGTGGCAGAATCAAATAATTGAGAGGAAAAATACTGTAAATGGACGAAGCAGTGGCACCAAGACACTGGTAATTTCACTGGGGCAAGGTGGGAGGGACACAAGGCGTCCATCCCAGCACACTCTTTCCTGCTCCACAGCGCCCCTGCTGGCCAGAGCTGGTCAATGTGGCCCACTGACCTCCGAGCAGGCTGGCCTCTTTAACGCTCCTATGGACTTAACTTGCCAACCACTGGTCACATTTATTTTAGGTTTTTTTCTTCTTTAACTTAACTCACATTGTTCACACACCTACACCCCCCTCCCCCACTATGCACACAAAATCAAACACTCCCTAACCTTTGCCCTCTCTCCCGCACCCCCCCCAAAAGACGTCCTCTGGCGGCCCGTCTAGGCGCGCTGCTCTGGGCTGCAGTTATCTAAAACGGCACAATAACAGCATCAGAGGCAGAATGGGGGGGAAGATTGGCTTTCTATTGTGCCGCCAGGCTGGCATAATGCCCACTTTAAAAGCAATTCCTCGCTCATCAGAGACAGACAGAAAAACCTGCCAGATACGACACTAAACGCCTCAAAGGGGGGGATAGGGTGGGGGATTCAGGGGAATTATAGGGGTAGAATCAAAGTTTGGCCTGGAGTCCATCTCTTGCTCGTGCTCTCTCTCTCCCTCTCTCTCTCTTTGTCACTGCTCCCTCTGTGTGACACTCGTCGTTTGTGTGCATTCCTGTTCTTTAAACTTGTGGATGTAAGCCGCTCCAAGACGGACGTTGGGGGAGAGCGGGACAAAGGCACCAGCCGCTGTGGTGCAGGGCCATCGCCGTGGCGACAGTGAGTAAAAAAATGGATCACGCTGCAGAACAGGGGATAGAGTGATGGACAGAGCTTGAGGCAGTGTGCAGGAAAAAGATACAGAGATGGAATAGAGACAGCAAGAGAGGGACGAAGAAAGAACGTTGAGATCTGAGGAACAAAAATAAAATGGAGGGATGAGGAAAATGTAAGGGTTTAAACAGAAACCAACTGCATCTCTAACACAGAACACATAAGAGACCCAACGCAGTCCTCAAAATGATAAACAACTCCAGTCTCAAAACACCCTAAAACAGGGACCCAACACAAACCTAAAACTGAGACCCAACACACACATCTAGCCGATACTAACACAGTGCTAAAATGGATCGGACATAGCCCCAACATAAACACTTCAGCACCGTTACTTACACCAACACTATAATTCCCTGAATTCTACTCATTAATAACAATAAAAATGCTTTACAGTGAAGTGCAAACCCAACTGAATACCTGCTGCTGATACACAGATACAATCTACAGTCCCTTTCTCTTGCAGGCACAGACCAAAAAGCAAAGACACACACACATACAGAGAAACACACACACATGCATTTTAGTGCACGCATATAAAGATATATAATAATTAAAACAATGAATTATGTGTGTAATGAGTCTGGATAAGGAAATGTACCGTTTGACCAAGACAATTATTTCTAACAAAAAATTATCTGCAGACTACTGTGGAGTGGTCAGAGTGGCAGTGTTGAGCAGCAGTCAGTAAGGAGGAGTATTAGGCAGCAATCAGAAATAAGTAGTATTAAACAATAGTCAGTGAGGAGCAATATTAGACATAAGTCCAAAATAAGCAGTATTGAGCAGTAGCCAGTGAGGAGCAGTATAAGAAAGTTGTCGGAAATGAGAAGTATTCGGCAGCAGTCAAATGAACAGTAGTCAATGAGGAGCAGTATTCAGCAGCAGTCAAATGAACAGCAGTCAGTGAGGAGCAGTAGAAGCACTCAGTGAGGAGCAATATTGAGCAGTATACAGTGAGGTGCAGTATTAGTCAGCACAGCACTCAGTGAGGAACAATACTGAGCAGTATTCAGTGAGGAGCATTCAGGAAGAGGCAGTGCTGAAAAGCATTCAGGAACATGCAGTGCTGAGTAGCAACTGGTGAAAATGTGCAATGACGAAGAGCCATCCTTAGTCGTGTAAAAGTGGAGCAGTGCAGAGAAGCCAATGGTGAGCACTGTGAAGCTACAAAGAGCGGTGCGAAGCAAGGGGAAAAGGGAAGTAAGTGGGCTTGCGTGTGCGTGTGGAGGAGTGGTTGGAGGTTAAGTAAACCCCCAGCAGCCCAGAGACAGCGTGGCCACGCACTGTAATTTGAGGACCAAAAACATGGAAGTGAGGAGCAGGGCCCTGGTGTGGGGCTTGGTCCTGCCTCACGTCTAATGCAGTAATGTTTGGTATTACAGCGTTCAGCCCGGGTAAATGACAGGGTACACAGTGCGGTGGGGCATAAACGTGCATGTTTGTTGGGGGCGGGGGGAAGGAGGTGCACCGGATTAGGACAGGACGTCCTATGACTGCATGACTGCTAATCCTGGCATGAAGACACAAACAAAAGAGCAAATACTGCACATGTGATGAATCTGGGGAAAGTAATGTACTGTTTGACCCAGTCAATTATTTCTAATATAGAACTGGCATAGACTGCATTGAGTAAGGTGTCAGAGCAACTGTGATTTCACGTAATGGCAGAAGCCCTACCATGTGTGGAGAGCCGCAAAGGAGTCGACTCTGCTTAACAACATTTCCGTTCAAATTAACCTCATCTAGTGATGAAGAGCCAAATTTTGCGAGGTTGAAGGTAGACGGGTCACACTGGTGGTCAGGTGACTTCATGTGGGCCAAAACAAAACCTGGTTTTTCACCAAAGGCAGAAAACGGTCTTTTTCTACTGATCACCGTAAGCAATGCCAAATGTATCCCTCATTCATTCAATCTGCAAAGATAAGGCAGAAACTCTGTGCTGTGTCTGAGCACCCAAGCTCTATTCCTTTGGAGGCTCACAGGGATCCAAAGAAAAAAAAATTCTACCAAGTTCAGTGCAAACCAAAAAATACTAGTAAGCTTTGGAGAACCAACTGTTGGGTTTGTAGCCAAAAAGGAAAAAAAGAAAAGGAAAGCCAGCGAAGCAGCTACCACCTGCAAATGACCAAGGTTCTGGAAGGAAACTTCAGTATTATGTTTTTTAAATATATTTAACCACTTAGCGCACACCCCCTAGTGGTTGGCACGCCGGCATGCCTGGATTGTTCAACTCAAACATGCATTGCTCCAGTAACCAAAGTATGAGTTGAAAACAGAAACTGAATTTTTGCACTACAAATCGCCAAAATAATTGTAACACCACACTCAAACCATGACGAATGCATTTTAATCAGATCACGGGCCCTCTAATGCCAGCCCCCGTATTTTACATGGGCAACACCTTGGAGGAGTAATATCATCTTTATATGGTCTCCGTTATTCTCGACCATGAGGGAGGTGATGCCCAGCTTCAAACTGACATTGGAAACGGGGCTCGGAAGTTGATATGAGGTGAATCGTCTCCTCTCTTGGAGACGCATCAACTGTGTGTAATATCTTATTTCGACATCGAAATGACAAAGTAAACATATGCTGTAAAAATAGTGCATTGTTTACTGATAAATCATGAGGCAATTGACTACTTACATCTTCTAACGTCAACCTGAACTTGAAACCGCAAAGTATGCATTATGCCCCAGACTGTACATGGTCAACTACATGAAGGCAGCCACAATGGATTGAACGGTGGCGTCACCAATCGAAACCAGCCTTCGTGTGGTCAAGTCCAATTCACCACCAAAAAATCTGCCTGATCGACAAAGGCGTTTTCTTTTAAATGAACAGATACCAAATTCAAGATGGCAGCCGTGGCGGCCATATTGAATGAGTGGTAGCGTCAACGATCAAAACTAGCCTTCGTGTGGTCAAGTCCAATTCACCACCAAAAAATCAGCCCAATCAACAAAGGCATTTTCTGTTAAATGAGCGGAAACCAAATTCAAGATGGCGGCCATGGCAGCCATATTGAATGAGCGGTGGCGTCACCGATCGAAACCAGCCTTCGTGTGGTCAAGTCCAATTCACCACCAAAAAATCAGCCCGATCGACAAAGGCGTTTTCTGTTAAATGAGCGGAAACCAAATTCAAGATGATGCCGTGGCGTCAAGTCCAACCAATGCACATTTGTGACGCCTGGGTACCTTCCAAAATAGCTGTGCGTAATACCACACGTGTTGTTTACGGCGTTGTCGCCGTTTTTCAGTAGTCTAGCTTGATTGACAATTAATTTATTCAGTAGGTGACAGTATAAGCTTTCTAACGATATATAACGTCTAATTTTGCTTTTGGAATAGCATTTCATAGATCAGTGTAACCGACAGTTTTCCCATCATCGCATTCACTTACGCATTCACTCTGTGGCAGCAGTAAAAGACACAGCACCGGACAATATCAACGATTTTTTCTTGGAAAATATTATTATTGAGGACTTCTGAGCATAGCTAAGCCATATGTTTGCTGATAGACCTAGCTGACATCGTTTCCTGCAGTCAGACAGAAACGGAGAGAACTGCACCACTGATTTACTGTCTTTGTCTCTAGCTACTGAACACAGATAAGATTTAATCATCGCTATGAAAGTATTACTGCTCAAAATATTTTTTATATACGTTATATCGGTTATATATGTCATTTCTGAAATGGAGTGCCTTTAAACAGGTTAGTGGTTTTTTATAAAGAGGATATTTCACACTGTAATATAAGCGTTCGTTTGGTAGCTCAGTAGTTTTTGTGATGCATGCAACAACTTGAGAGTTGGAACACTACCAAAACGTGGTGGACGGTTGAAAATTGACATAGAAAACAAGAAGAAATTACATACTGTAGAGTACGGAAATACATACGAGAATTAATTATTACACATTTAGGTACTGTACTACATTGTGTGACAATGTTCTTGCATTATTTTTTAATCTGATATCAATGTTTCATCTTAAACCTTCATAGGGGGCTCATTTATATGCTTTCTAATGGACAAAAAGCATTTTATTCATTTTTGGAGAGATTTTGGATGTTTCTGGACGCCTAGATATTTTACACCACTGTACTGATGGAAAGCTTGTAATTCCCACTTGAAAATGATGCAACAGTGAGTTTCTTGAGTCAAAACAGTCGATTTGTGGTGCAATACATGAACATGTTGTGATTTACAGCAATGCATATGCATAATTTAGACATTTATCCACCCTTAGATTTTATGAACTTCTGGTGAAGGAGTTTTTGACCCAGGACATGTATAGTTTAACCTGCTGTATATATGCAATCTCTCAGTATTTTATTGCAAAATAAAAAAGAGCACATTTATTTTAGATTTTTTGCCTAGACGATTGCATTTGTGGCACTTTATTTCTTCCAAAATTATGAATATAAACTAATCTGCGTTAGTATTGTAAATGGTACAAAATGTCTTGCTTCACTTAAGCAATTTTTCAAGTCTCTCTGGTGTTCACATTTGGATTTATAAAGCTTTAAATAAGGTACCCCTTAAATGGGCAAGGATTGGCCAGATTTGGCATGTGCGCTATGGGGTTAATGAATTCAGTATTAATGAACATGAATATCATTGAAAATAGTCAGACAGTGTAAAATCATTTTTATTTATGCCAGCCAAATCAATACATGGCATTCATGTAAAACACTTTTTGAGATAAAAAGTTTGACTGCAAAATTTATTCCATCACTAAATTGCTGAAATAAATGATCAAGTGGCATATACTTATTATTTCTTACAAAACGTACAAAGCATTTTATCTTGAATGAGTTGCTTCCAGTGTTGGACTGCAAAATTACAATTTCATATACAATGAGCTCCATAACGTTTGGGACAAAGACAAAACTCTATTTTTCTTCTTTTCTTGATTTGGCTCTGTACTCAGTTTTCGATTTCTAACCAAACAATGCACATGTGGATAAAATTCAGATTCTCAGCTTTTATTAAAGTGTGATTTTATACATTTTGGTTTCATCATGTAGAAATCACTTTTCATACATAGCCCCCCCATTTTAGGGCATCATAATGTTTGGGACACATGGATTGACAGGTGTTTCTGATTAATCAAGTGTGTTCAATTGTTTCCTTAATGCAGGTACAAGAAAGCTTTCATTATCTAGTCTACGTTCTAGGCTTTTGATTGCCTTTGGAATCAGTTATTGGCAATTGTCAACATGAGGACCAGAATTGTGCCAATGAAAGTCAAGGCAGCCACTCTAAAGCTGAGAAATAAGAAGGAAAAAAAGTCGGAGACATAGGCCAAACATTAGGCTTACCAAAATCACCTGAACATCACTAAGAAGAAAGAGCGCACAGGTGAACTAAGTAATCACAAAAGGTTCTGGTAGGTTAAGAAGGATCTATACAGTTAATGACTGAACAATTCTCACTATAATGTAGAAAACCACCAAACACCTGTCCAACAGATCAGAAACATTCTTCAGGAGGAAGACGTGAATGTGTCAGCGACTACTGTCCACAGAAGATTTCACTAACAGGCTAATGGAAAAAGTCCTGGAAAAAGGTCTTGTGAACAGATAAGACCAACATTCACTTTTATCAGAGTGAAGGCAAGAGCAAAGTGTAGAGGCCAAACGAAACTGCCCAACATGCAAAGCACCCCCCCCCCCTCAGCGGTGAAACATGGTGGGGGGTATTACGGTTTGGGCATGTATGGCTGCTACAGGTACTGGCTCACTTGATGATGTAACTGCTGATAGCAGCAGCAGAATTAATTCTGATATGTCAAAAAGCATCATACCAGCTCAAGATTAAGCAAATGCGCCCAAACTCATTGGACGGCACTTCATCTTACAGTAAGACAATGATCCCAAACGAAAGCAACAAAAGTTTTTCAAAACCAAAATTGGAAAATTCTTGACTGACCAAGTCATTCACCCTATCAGAATCTAATTAAACATATGCTTCATATGCTCAAGAGAAAACTTAAGGCAACTAGCCCCGGAGACAAGCAGGAACTGAAGATGTCTGCATTACAGACTAAGCACCTGGTGATGTCTATGAGTCACATATTTCAAGCCATCATCGCATGCAAAGGATACGCAACAAAGTACTAAACATGACTACTTTCATTTACGTAACATACGTAACATACCAAACATTTTAGTGCCCTGAAATGCGGGGGATTATGTATAAAAACCATTGTAATTTCTACATTGTGAAACGGTGAAAAGTGTATGAAAATACCCTTAAATAAAAGTCATGTGCACTTTAACCACACGTGAATTGCTTGATTAGTAATCTAAATTGTAGAGTACAGAGCCAAATAAAGAAAAATATGTCCTTGTCCCAAACATTATAGAGCTCACTGTGTATATGTTGTCACAGAAAATCACAGAATCCTCCATATTTGCAATCCTTCATGGAAACCGAAATTGCAACTTGTAAGTCACTATGGCTAAGAGCATTTGTCAAATTCCTCAAAAATGGTAGAACAACTGACTTCCAGTAGTATGACATTGCACTCAGTGAAAAGCCAGGTTAAAGGTATGGGTGAGCTTCACAGTGGGCCGCTCTGCAGTGGCCACGTGGCACGACGGGAACAATGGTGTCTGACACAAAACACTGTGAAAGGAGCGTTCAGCCAGTGCACCGAGGAAGGATGCATCAGAGCAGACCACCGCAGAGCTGTGCTGGCCACGGCCACATAGCGACAATAACCCATCGCTGCCCAAGGAGTAAATAAACCCAGAGCACACGCAAACATGCTCTTACTATCTGCTTTGATCTGCCTCTCTCCACCACAAATTTTGAGTGGTCATCTTTTGATTACACCTGGCATTTAAGATTTGGCCTGGTCTCTGACCATAAAACCTCAAAAGTACCCACACAAACAAGTATAAAAAAAATATATATATATATATATATATACACACACACATATATATATATATATATATATATATAAACAAACTGGTGAGAGGCGCTTTTAATCAAGTGACATCAATCACAACCGCACAGCGGATAACAAGGACCCTGGCTCTTGTGGCCTTGGCCAAGATGAAAATTCTAGGGCCAGGAGACGGGCGGGTGAGCGGCGATAACGGGGGGCCTTCAGTCCGGGCGAAATATATGCTCCATTTCCCATTACTTATGAAGGACTATCCTTTTTCCTTCTCACCAATTACTCCCCCTATCATTTCCAAAATCTAAAAACTGTTTTCAATCAACACGGCAGCGTTATTACAGCGCGTCTGGCCCCTCCGGCCCGGCAGCCCCTCTCTCCGCCACCGTGTACTGATTGGCCGCTTTTGCATTCGGCACTGGCTCCTGATTGCGCCGCCTGGCTAAATTAGGGCTGTCGACTCGACAAGGAGAACATCCTTCAGACATTCCCCCCCCCACACCACAGCTAGTTCAGAGCCGCCTTGTTTCTGCCATGTGGAATGGGGGGGTGGGGGTGGGGCTGAGGACCCTACCTCACAGCACAAATAAAACTGCTGAAAAAAGAAGATAGAAACAACTGAATGGCACACAGGGAACCTCAGCCATAAGCACCCATCTTCTCTTTCTGCCGCTCTACTATTCAGCTCACCAATACTGACCAGCTGCCAGTTGGACTATTTGATAGCAACCACCCCCCCTCCCCCAAAGGAGAGGGTTCAGTTAAACTCCAGGTCCCATTTCTAATCTAACAGATAATATTTAGAACCTTAATGTCACCCAAACCCCTCAGACACACTCACCTGTGATCTACAGAACACACAGCACAACAGGGTCCCCTCTTACTGATGACAATGAGTAGCTTGCTGGCATGGTGGAAGACTGTTGTAGGGTTATTTTGAATAAAGTTAAATAGAAAGAAGGTGACAGACACAGACAGACAGACAGAGAGAGGGAAGGAGAGGGAGAGAGAGCACTCTGCTTCTCAAAATAATTATTGCTTAGTTACCCTAAAGTTGGGCAAGTCCCTGAAACTAGTGAACATTCCTCAAGGCCTTAGGATGCTGTTATGTCAGACACAGTACATATATTTCTGCATGCATACGCAGTCTTACCTCTCTCGGGGTGCGTCAGCACCTTGTTGTAGGCATAGTCCCAGTCAAAAATGAATCGGTAGAAGGACAGCTGGTTGTACAGTGCTTTCTCAGAGTACTGCAGACAAAACAAAGACATAACACTGTAAACACCTTTCTCAGAGTACCACAGACAAAACAGACACTGCAAACTACTTCCAGTGTTTTCTTGTTGCTGATGCACATCACATCTCACCTACACAGTGACCCTTTGTCCACAGCCTCTCCTCTACTTATAAACATCCCCACTCCCACCTCCATTCAAAGCTACAGTGTAAGAGGGACCCACAACCACAACTACTGTAAAATCTCTTCAGTCACAATCTGTGACCTAGTCCTCATCCAGCTTAAATGAGGATTGGGGGTGAGAGAGTGGGGGACAAGGCGAACAGCAATTTGAGAGTTGGGAAGGGAGGAGAAAATAAGAAAAAAAGGAACTAGGAGAGGAACCAGAGGAAAGCGTTTGTTTAGTTTGTACATTCAGCTGTAATTACTGGTACCAATCTCACAGCCTGCCAGCACAGCACAGGTCGAATGAGGGAGGGAGGGAGGGACAGAAAAAGAGGGATATGAGAGAAAAGAAGCTCTGAAATTACCTCCTTCATAATAGTTTGTTTTGATAAGGCATTGTGTGTGGAGCTGATGAACAACAGTTGCTGTCAATTTGATTAGTCATTATACTTTTATGTTAATTGCCATTATCGGGACCCCGACGCCCGGTGTCACCATAGAAGCCATACAATGTTAGCATAAATAGCAGATGAGGGAATTAGATGGGGGATCTTTTTTACCGATTGGTTTTAATTACCCCCCGGTACATCCATCAGCACTGACAGCTGTTGACCCATAATGCCCTACTGGGTCAACACTACTGCCTGTCGATTCAGCTATGCGCACATGATGGACCCAGAATACCCAATGCCAGCCCAGCCCAGCCCAGCAGCACCAGAATGCGAACACACAGTCAGGCACACGCATACACACACCAAAATTACACACATATACCATACACAAAAATAATCTTGGTTACATGCGTGCACATAATCATACACAACACATGACCAAACACACAAAAAGGCAAGCAGACGCGCAGACATGCATGCAATCATATATGCATGCGTGCACACATTCACACATGCAAACCCAACCTCACACACATACACATGCAAACACACAGCACACAATGTCACACATACTGCAGTCTCTGCCACACACAATATCTCAGACCACAATCACTCACACAACCTTAATTTTGTGCAAGCACATGTGCGCGCACACACACAGTAATGGTGACATCACCTGTTCTGTATCAAGGCTGATCAACTCTATCAATTTATAACATTTAATATCCCATGCTAGCTCAACTGCATGAGCGATTTCTTGCCAAATCAGTCTGATTGTGCATCTGATCACTCACATGTATCTCATGTTCTTCCCATCAGACCAGGTGTTCCACAAGAGAGAACAGATAGATGCATTGGGGGTTTCAGTAGCCCCGCCCCATTCACTCTACATCACTGCAGCAGGACAAGGATGAAAACAGGGCGGGGCTCTGAAACGGAGCTCATCTCTCCAAACGGTGGTGCCTGCCCTGACAGGTGCCATTCGGAGGGGTGTGGCTCACATACCGCTGGCGGTTATTCAATTTAGACTCCTGCTCCCCCCCCCAGCCCCCATCAAGCCTGTTCAGCACTCAGCTCACATCTTTGTTCTGCGACTGACATCCATTTCACTTTTCACCACAAATTTGTGCCGCCTTTTTTTTTTTTTTGGCCTGAATGACTCGGGAGTAAACCAGCTGTGAAATTGCTTCTCCTGAGAGCACCCCACCCCACCCCCCATTCCCCCCCCCCCCCCCCCCCCCACCCGGCACCCCATCCTCCCCCCCAACCCCCCTAACACTTTGCGGCCTTAATAAAGGCGATGTGGCCTAGGCAAACTTCTCTTTGCCAGTCAATTGCACTCTGAAAATATATTTCTGTAATGCAGCGTGCAGCAAAGACGGGACCAGAGATTACAGCAGGAGCGGAGCACTCTGCTTGTAAAAAAATGCAGTCCAGACCAGAGTGAGGGAGGGAGGGATGGAGCGAAAGAGAGAGACAGCAACACACCAACACAATGACAAAACATACTACATTTTTATTTTATTACACTGTCAAATTATTATTATTATTACCATTATATTTTATTTTTATTATTTCTGATTGATTATTTCTCCTTTTTTACTGTCCTAATACGATTAATTTTTACACCTGTTTTTCACTGGTTGTTGCTGTGGCAAATTTATTTTGCAGTAAATGTCATGTTTTGCTACTGGTCATCCATTTGAGCAGTAAACTGCTCAGTAACACTCCATGCGCTTTTCTTAAAGGCAGACTAGGCAGGATTTTTTTACTTGAAAATATTATAAAATAACCATGCAACCATGCAGACATATCTATGACGCACTGGCAATCCATGTCTTTATTCCATCTATACCAGCGACTACACAGCCCGGGACAGCTCCAATGCCATCATCAAGTTCGCCAATGACACAACATGATATAGCTCAGGAGGTAAGACCGATTGTCTGGCAGTCGGAGGGTTGCCGGTTCTAACTCCGACCTGGGCATGTCGAAGTGTCCTTGAGCAAGACACCTAACCCCTAACCTCTAACTGCTCTGGCGAATGAGAGGCATCAATTGTAAAGCGCTTTGGATAAAAGCGCTATATAAATGCAGTCCATTTACCATTTACCATTTACAACAGTTATTGGTCTGATAACGACAACAACACCACAGACTACATGGATGAGGTGATGGCATTTTCAACGTGGTGCCAGGGGAACAACCTGGAGCTTAACGTGCAGAAAACCAAGGAGCTGATCCTGGACTTCAGGAAGAGGGATACGCATGTACCCATAACCATCAATGGGGCGGCTGTGGAGCGGGTCAGTAGCTTCAGGTTCTTTGGAGTCCAAATCTCGGAGGACATTAAGTGGTCTTGGCATGTGGACACGCTGGTGAAAAAATCCCAGCAGCGCCTTTACAACCTAAGAAGGCTGAAGAAGTTTTGCATGTCCTCACCTGTCCTGACAAACTTTTACAGGTGCACCATAGAAAGCATCATGACTGACTGCATCACCACCTGGTACGGCAACAGCACTGAACAGGATCGGCGGCGGCTTCAGAGGGTGGTGCGGTCAGCCCAACGGCTTACAGGTGGCATGCTGCCTAACTTGGAGGACATATACACCAAGAGATGTATATCCAAGGACAATAAGATCATTGCTGATCCCAGCCACCCGAGCCATGGCCTTTAGGAAGCAGTCCAAGAGGAAGCCTGGCTATATCAGTATCAGTGATAAGACTAACCGCCTCAGGAACAGTTTCTACCCCAGGCCATCCGGATGCTGAGCTGAGACTCCCAACACCTGCTCAGCTCCACCGACACCAGACCCTGTCCCCTTAGACCCCCCTGTTTCCATCCATTCATGCCCCCTGCCTCCTGCCTCCCCCAATTTCCTCCCCCTCAGTTACACTGCACTTTACTGCACATACACACACTTTACGAGACTCTTTTAATCTTATTTATTGTGAACGCGCTTACATACATGTGTGTATATTGGGTGTGTATATGTATGTATATGCATATGTGTATATGCATGTATGTATGTATATATATGTATGCGTATGTAATATATGTATATTCTTTTTTATATTTTATTCTACGATTTTATTGCTATTGTTATTATTACTACTACTAATATTATCATCAATTGACTGATTGTTTATTGCATAGGATGAGAGAGTAACAGACAGGAACAAAGAATCTCACTGCCATGCTAATGCTTATGTGATCAATAAACTTGACTTGACTTAGTCTCACCAAATTCCTGCACCTCTTACCTGTTTGTTATTCTAAAATGTGTTTGGAACATTTCTGGTCGTGGCACTCTTTTCAGTGTGGGGAGGGGTGGGCTACACAGCCAGTGGTTGGAGATCAGATTCCAGAAGTGCTTGTTGCTTGTTAGCTGCCGCAATGGCAGATGCTAAGAAGCCTAGATACAGCAAAGCAAAAAGACAAGCTGACAGTTCAATAACTACAGCCAAGCTTGGAATTACTTTTCCTTGGTGGTGTCAGCTGAAGTTCGTCAAGGGGATGAAAAGCGACACGGGATTGGCCTGTTTTCTGTTGGACCTGTAAGTAACTTACCTTCAGCTAGCCATTTACATTACATTACAGGCATTTAGCAGACGCTCTTATCCAGAGCGACTTACACAACTTTTACATAGCATTTACATTGTATCCATTTATACAGCTGGATATATACTGAAGCAATTTCGGTTAAGTACCTTGCTCAAGGGTACAACGGCAGTGTCCTACCCGGGAATCGAACCTGCGACCTTTCGGTTACAAGCCCAGTCCCTTACCCACTGTGCTACACTCGGTCATCCGTTATGTTAGGCAACTAGATGCCCAAGGTTGGGGAGATTTTGTATTGAATTCTGTTCTCCCATTAAAATTTCTTCCTCCCTAAGGGAAATGCTGTCACTGTTTATAGTTGCAACTTAGCTAGCTTGGTAAGTCGCCAGCATGTATTTCAATTGGAAACTGAATTGCAAGCTATCTAGCTATGTGTAGCCAACTTCGCCAACCAAGTTGCAAACAAAAACTCTGTCCTCATCAGGATTCACTGATGATAAAACAGCATAACTGTCTAGACATTTATTTCAATCAAAGGAAGTGAATTTGATACCGCATGCTATCTAGCTACATGTAGCCAACTTCACTAACAAAGCTAACAAAGTTGGGGTTCACTGATTATAAAACACAGCATAACTTGAAATACTGAAATATTTCAAAAATGTATTTCCAACTCTATACATCAGGAATATAACAATGTAATACAACAATTTCCAAACAACTGAAGGTACCACGTGCATCTGCACAAACAATTGTATGCAAAAATAAAATGTCTTGGGACTAAGGTTGGGTTGGTTTCCGGTTTTGCTGGTCCGGTCCAGGGTACAAGCTTAAACCGGTTTGATTTTACGCGAACTGACGAACCAGCATTTGTCATTATGAGACGTTCTGGCAAATTAAAAAGTAGCCTACATCAGCAACCTGTGCCGACGGCGCTAAATCCAACTTGTATTGTATTAGTAATAAGCAATATGACAACATGATTGACATAATATTATGTTTATTTATAACTTGGCGGGATGGCATACCTGCCATCCCAATAAACGGAGCCACTACTGTCTGAGTGCAAATAAAAATAAAAGATTGACAGGCAATTTAGTGCCGAGGCCGGCAACAAGGAGATCAAATTTCAGTAGACCAATCAAAGGTTTGGTATGGTTTGGGCTGGAAACGAGCTGTAAGAGCGGAATAAGCCCACGTAGTGAAGCACAACACTGCCTACTGATTGTAGATGAGATCGCTGTGAGGTTGCTTTCCGTAGAGGATTTCAGCTGCATGCTCCCATATTCCTGAAAATGCTGCAGCGGTGGCTAGCTATAAGTGCATACCACCGTATAAGTGGTGTGCAACGGCGATCGCGACCACAACATTTATTTTGCCTTTTTGTATAGCCATTTCTGTGGATAAAATTGCATTTATTATTATTATTTTCTGTTAAAAAACATTTAATTAATATCCAGGGAGATATGTCATCTAACTTGCAAGTAGTTGGCTATGTAGCCATTTACTAATACGATCGCATTTCAGGCTGGAAAATAACCCGTTAATGCTGGCCCCACACTAGAGGATAATTGGGCCGATTTTGGGTCCGCCCTTCCCAATTCGAGGCTGGTCTGAACCGATTATCTGCCAAAATGATCCTGTAGTGTGAGGGGTTTACAGACATAATTTTAATGTTACCGACTGAATTGGAGTCTCCCCGATCTCGAATTGTAAATATCAAACATGTTCGATATTTACGACTTGAAATCCTGTAGTGTCAAAAGAATAGCGATGGAATATTGACCAGAAACACGCAATAGCCAATGAAAGCGAGCTGACCGGGAAGCGCAACCAACCAAATTTTTTTCAGCTTGCCGAAACCGAAGTTCTCTGCGGACTAAATAGTTTTATACTCGATGCGGTTAGGCAACTGCACGTAGCAACAAATGTATCAATATTATTGTATTATGTATATATGTAATTATTGTAACGTTGCCGGCAGTGTGGTCTCCATGGAGACGGGGAATCAGCTTGCGGAAATAAAACAAAATAAATCACGCCCACCTTGAATTTCTGACCAATCACACACAATGTTTGCATTGGTGTCATCTGCGATGATTTCGGCTAGTTAGAAAATCTTGGAGGTGCAAGTGCCGAAAAAAAAGTTTTTTTCTTGTATTTTTTTTCGGTGCAAAACACAGCACACACAAGAGCAACCAGCTGAAGACGATGGTCCGCCTCCATGTTTGTTTTGCTCTGAAGTCACGTTTGATCATGCAAGTTTCTGTGAGATCCCAAGTCCCTGGAATCGGCACTCTGAAATTGTTTAGTATAAACGCCAAGTGTGTGGTGCGGTTGACTGAATCGTCTGGTGTATGCATTCGTACAATTAAAATATTAAAAATCGGTTAAATCTGTCATTATGTCTGTGGTTTCCCACGTTTTTAAAATCGGTTAAGATTTGAAAATCCTCTAGTGTGCACCAGGCTTAAACCAGAGAAATTGCCGAGTTGTCTTAGAATCTTTATCGCAACAGAATGTATCAAGGCTGGCAGCGTCGGCATAGCAACGGACGCTGTAACGAAACGTTACAGCTGTAACAGCTGTTTTAGAATGTCATTACCTCACCAGGATCATTTTTTGCAGCCCAGATCAAAATTGGCGTGACAGTTCCATTCGGGAGCGGCTGAGTCACATGTGGTATTACCGTCCCATCCGTTATTTGGCTTAATATCAAACCGAAAATGAAAATTTTTACATCGACCCAACCCTACTTGGGACCACACAGACACTGCATTGTTCAGGAAAGAGGCCCAAATTAACTCCCAGGGCTGAACGAACTTTGGTCCGAAAGGTTCAACTGAACCCCAAGACAATGACAAAGGAACTGCTGAAGGAGTTGGAGGCATCATTTACCAAAGTATCTACATCCACCATTAATAGAATCCTACATCACCATGGCCTGAGAGGCTGTTGCGCAAGGAAGAAGCCCCTACTCCAAGACTGGCATAAAGAAGCCAGAATGAAGTTTCCAGGTGGTCACCAGGACAAAGACCAAGCATTTTGGAGGAGTGCTCTCTGGTCAGATGAAACCAAAATTGAACTGTTTGGCCATAATGATCAGCGTTATGTATGAAGGGTGAAGCTTTTAATCCGAAGAACACCATCCCGACTGTGAAGCATGGGGTTGGCAGCATCATGTTGTAGGGGTGTTTTGCTGGGAAAGGGACTGGTGCACTTCAGAAAACAGATAGCATCATGAGGAAGGAGGATTATCTAGAAATACTGAAGCAACACCTCAAGACATCAGAAAGAAAGTTAAAACTTGGTAGCAAATGGCTCTTCCAGCAGGACAATGACCCTAAGCAACCTCCAAAGTTGTAACAAAATGGCTTAAAGACAACAAAGTGAAAGTATTGAACTGGCTATCACAAAGCCCTGACCTGAATCCTACAGAAAATTTGTGGACCGAACTGAAAAAGCATGTCCGAGCAAGGCCCACAAACCTGACTGAGTTACACCAGTTCTGTCAGGAGGAATGTGCAAAAATTCTGGCAAAGTATTGTGAGAAGCTTATGGAAGGCTACCCCATGCGTTTGATTCAAGTTAAGCAATTAAAAGGCAATGCCAGCAAATACTAACAAAGTGTATGCAAATTTTTGACCCACTAAAAATTTGATATAGTACATAAAAGCTGAAATTAATCTGTCTCTTAGCTATTATTTTGAAATGACCTCTCATGTAAATAAAGCAGACACCCTAATTGACACAGGAAATTTATGGTAACATGAAATGTGTGGAGTTGTGAAAAATTGAGTTTGAATGTCTTTAGCCTCGGTGTATGTAAACTTGGCCTCAACTGTAGATACGGTAGCTACAATTTGCATGAATGCATGAAGTACCAGCTATCCATAGCCATGAACACATACATACCATGTTGTATTTGAGAAAATAAAGAGGCTAATATTTGAATAAGATACAGATAACTTTGTGTATTAGCTAGGAATAATGTGCCAATGGCCTCCTAATGTTACTTACTCCACACACAATTTCATGTTTACATCCCAGTTTCTAGCTAAAGGTTCAGAATAGCTAAATGCCGAAGGAGGAAACACACAAAATAGCTGCACTACGGAGTACCATACGATGTTCTCACACATTAGGTGGAGCACTCAGTGTAAAGGATCGTTATGTGTGCAGTGTGCCTAATTACTGTTACCATCTATATGGAATGATTCATGTTGCTAAAAATGCTATTTTCAATATCACGGACCACCTCACCTCTTTGTTTGATATTTTGCTTGTACCGCTCAAGGGTACGTCCACAACCGGGGTGTGGGTGGGGTTGAGGACGGAGGAGGAGACAAACATAGAGTTTAGAAGGGCTACAAAAAACCTGCATAGTATACACCTTTAAGAAACATAATGTGTAAATGACATAAGTGACATAATGTGTAAATATGATCAGTGGCGTGGTGTTTTGGAAGACGGTCTGACTCTTACTCGATGACACTTTGTTTCTTAAGACAGCCAGTAGCGTGTTACTGAAAAGTTCACTGCTCAAACGAATAACCAAAAACATTTTTAAGTATGTAAAGTATATTTCAAAAACAAATTAAAGAGAATGATACATAAATAATATGAAAGAAAATGTATCTACCTTTATTTTTATTTTTTTTAAACATTAAAGTCTGCAATATTATGCTGGCATAAGAAGTATTATAAATTATAACAATCTACCTCTCATGGTTAAAATACATACTTTTTAAAATACACTATTACTAATAAGTTACGATTAGGCACATTTACTCGCTTGCATTTCATGCCAATAACCCATTCTGAATTTAACTGAATTGAGAGACAAAGAGGAACTTTGTTCTTTTGCTTTAGAATATTACCTAATTTACTTTCCTTTCATTCAAGATTTTGTTCCAATTAAATATTGTGTAGTTTTTAAGACAGACTAATTGTTACGGACGTGCCATTTCCCTTTAAGAGATCACCACGTTATCTAGTTAAGAGTGCTACTAGATCTCAGGTCCTAGATAAGCCTATTGTTATTTACTTTCTTTTAGCTAAAATCCCACTTTTAGAATTAGTGGGTTCATAAATGTCTCCGGCTTACTTGATGTGCAATTGAATGATTTTTGACAATGTTTGATGATGTATGTTGCAAAGTGGTTTGACCTTGAGACCCGGAAGTGGGGCGGGGTGAATTCCTTATTTACCACTCTGGGTTCTGGCGCAAGAGAAGAAGTTTTGCTCTGATCGAAGGACCAAGATGGCCGCGTCCTGAAGAAGGCACGACTAAGGATTCCATGTACCTCTCATAGCTCTACCTTTTGCGTATTAAACCAAGTTTACCGTCATTCAATTGAATCAACCATACGGCACAACCCAATAGCCGAAGAACATTTTAGAACCTTTTAGAAAACCAGAACCAACGAAGCTGGACGCAGCTAACGCTGGCTAGCGACCGCTAGCGTGACCGCTTTCGTGACCCTCGAACGCCGTCGTCGATGCGGAGGGCAACCGGACGAAGACGCCATGCCCAGAAGCTGGTAGCGTCTTCCTGCAGCTGCGTTGTGGTAATGTCAATTACCTATTCTTTGTACATGTAAGCAAGCCGTTTGTGTACTCAGTTGCACGACATACTGGGTGGTTATTATGGAGAGATATTAATGCCCCTTTTGACAATGAAGCCTCTTCCGTGAACTACGATTCAGCAATGTATTGATATTGATTGGCTTGCTATCTCTCTGCCCAGTGTGTCGTGACATAATGCTTTTCCTTTGGCACTTGTATTTTATGATATTTTATTGTTTTCCCAAAACACTTGATTTGTCTGGCAATGCGAAGGTATTGTTGTCATGGCAAAATGGCTAATTGGAACTGAAATAGAAAACCGACGGCAAGGGAGAGGGAAACGGGGGAAGAGACAAGGGGAGATAAAAGGAAGTGGGGGTTTAAGGATAGAAAGATGAGAGTCCAAAGAAGGCTGAAGGAAAATATCTCCAGTTCGGCAGAAGAAGTACCACAACCCAGCCCGGCAGAGAAACCCTGCAGAAAGAACTTGCTTGCCTCGCTGGCACGGAAATACCAGCACAGCTCAAAATGTGCTGGGAAAAGGAGAGCACGCAGGCAAAACGGCAGCGGACGCTGCCTCTGTGACGAGCACACAGGCCACACCGCGTCAACGAAAACACCATCTGTTCAGACACATGCTGTCTCTGCTGCTCTGCCATTTCAGAAGCCCACCATAAGCTGCCAGAACACCCAGAGAGCAGCCCTCTGCTGCAGAGCGAAAATCACATTTACACTACAGACAACAAACACAAAGGGCCCAAACAGAATAGGTTAACACCTTAACTCATATCAGTCATATCATATCAATGCTATTTTGCAGTTTTTTGTTGCAAATAGAGCAAAAAATGAGTTCTATTTCCCAAAAAAAGAAAAAAGGCTACTCACTCAGCACACCACAGTAGGGTACTGACAAAGCCTGTGATGTCTCCCAGGGTGTGGCCCTACATGTCACTGCATCACCCAGGGAGGGAGGGGTGAGGTTACCAGGGCTCTCCCCACCCTACACACTGCGCAAGAACAATTCGACCAAGCGGGGGGGTGGGGGTTCTTCTTGACAAGACAAAATTAAAAAGCTGAGTTATTGTGGAGTTTCTGTTATGCTGAAGCGTATGGTTGGACTCACGTGCGCTTTTGGTTTGCTTTTTGCGGTTTGAGTTAGTGTGCAGTGCGTCACAGGCTTCGTTGCTATGCAAGATACAGAGTGGATTGGGTTGCATTGTGTGCTGCAGCACAGTTTGGGTGTCGCATGGTTTGGACCAAGAATGTTGTGGTGTAGTTTGGACCTGTCGGTGTCTGTGTTGATGGTGTGGTGTAGCTTGGACTTGTGCATGTGCGGTTACAGAGTGGTGCGGTTTGGACCTGTGAGTGGTGGTGTGGTTTGAACCTGTGAATGGGTATTCAGAATGGTGTGGTTTGGACCTGTGAGTGGGCTGTCAGAACAGTGTGGTTTGGACCTGTGAGTGGGTTGTCAGAACAGTGTGGTTTGGACCTGAGAGTGGGTTTTCAGAACAGTGTGGTTTGGACCTGTGAGTGGGCTGTCAGAACAGTGTGGTTTGGACCTGTGAGTGGGTTGTCAGAACAGTGTGGTTTGGACATGAGAGTGGGCTGTCAGAACAGTGTGGTTTGGACCTGTGAGTGGGCTGTCAGAACAGTGTGGTTTGGACCTGTGAGTGGGTTGTCAGAACAGTGTGGTTTGGACCTGAGAGTGGGTTTTCAGAACAGTGTGGTTTGGACCTGTGAGTGGGCTGTCAGAACAGTGTGGTTTGGACCTGTGAGTGGGTTGTCAGAACAGTGTGGTTTGGACCTGTGAGTGGGCTGTCAGAACAGTGTGGTTTGGACCTGTGAGTGGGTTGTCAGAACAGTGTGGTTTGGACCTGTGAGTGGGCTGTCAGAACAGTGTGGTTTGGACCTGTGAGTGGGCTGTCAGAACAGTGTGGTTTGGACCTGTGAGTGGGTTGTCAGAACAGTGTGGTTTGGACCTGAGAGTGGGTTGTCAGAACAGTGTGGTTTGGACATGAGAGTGGGCGGTCAGAACAGTGTGGTTTGGATCTGTGAGTGGGTTGTCAGAACAGTGTGGTTTGGACCTGTCAGCGGGCTGTCAGTACAGTGTGGTTTGGACCTGAGAGTGGGCTGTCAGAACAGTGTGGTTTGGACCTGAGAGTGGGCTGTCAGAACAGTGTGGTTTGGACCTGAGAGTGGGCTGTCAGAACAGTGTGGTTTGGACCTGTGAGTGGGCTGTCAGAACAGTGTGGTTTGGACCTGTGAGTGGGTTGTCAGAACAGTGTGGTTTGGACCTGTGAGTGGGCTGTCAGAACAGTGTGGTTTGGACCTGTGAGTGGGCTGTCAGAACAGTGTGGTTTGGACCTGTGAGTGGGTTGTCAGAACAGTGTGGTTTGGACCTGAGAGTGGGTTGTCAGAACAGTGTGGTTTGGACATGAGAGTGGGCGGTCAGAACAGTGTGGTTTGGATCTGTGAGTGGGTTGTCAGAACAGTGTGGTTTGGACCTGTCAGCGGGCTGTCAGTACAGTGTGGTTTGGACCTGAGAGTGGGCTGTCAGAACAGTGTGGTTTGGACCTGAGAGTGGGCTGTCAGAACAGTGTGGTTTGGACCTGAGAGTGGGCTGTCAGAACAGTGTGGTTTGGACCTGAGAGTGGGCTGTCAGAACAGTGTGGTTTGGACCTGAGAGTGGGCTGTCAGAACAGTGTGGTTTGGACCTGAGAGTGGGCTGTCAGAGTGCCGTTTCCTGCAGTGCGGCAAAGGAGGGGTTAGCCCCGCCAGTCTCGCTACTCTCCACAGCTGCAGGCGAAAAAAAGGAAAAAATCCAAACAGTTCTGATGAAGCTTAACTAAAAACCTTCCAATTTTAGTTAATTTTAATGGGCTGAAATGAAAAAGGGAGGCTATCCACAACGCAAGGTCGCATAACGAGTCAATATATGTAAATCTTTACAAGACAAACACAGTGGGAAACAAAGACATTTAACTGAAGCGCTTGCTGATGTCTCCACTTTTTTGTGCACATAATTTCTCCCCATTGAAAGGTATAATTGCCTGCTATTTGAAGATATTCATGCTCAATTTTTGAAATTAATTTCAATTGGGGAAATGTAGAAATGTCAGCTCCAGTGAAAAGGATTTGATTTCAATTATCCTTGCTCAAAGGACTGTGATTTCCAAATACACTTAAGCAAAATTATGACAAGAATTTTTGTTCCAGAAATTCAGTGTTTAAAGAGCGATTAGGCGATAAATGGACTGGCTTTGAATTGGAGTGAATTCACCGGGCTCCCTTTGAAAGGCACTCAATTATCGCTGATTGCTCCTGCTATAATGCAGCAAATAGAGATACCTGCTATTGCTGTAATTTGTGTGAAAATTAACATGCTGCAATTTCCACTAGAGGGGAAAAAGGAAACCCTAATGGGCGGCTGATCGCACATCAATAACAGCAAGGGGGGAGGAGAGGGAGGGAGAGGGAGAGGGAGAGAGAGAGAGAGAGAGAAGGGGAATGAGAGAGGGAGCAAGAAAGGGAGAGAAAAAGAGAGGAGTGAGAGATGGAAATAGAGAGGGAAAGGGAGAAAGGGAAAGAAAGGGGGAGAGATAGAGGATGAGAGTGATCAGAGTAAGGTAGAGGGAGATACAGGTGAGAGAAAGAAAGGGAGGGAGAGAGAGAAAAATAGGGAAAGAAAAAAAAACAGGGAGATATGGGGGAAGGAGGAGAAGATGACAGGAATCAGGGATGAAAGGAAGAAGGAAAGAGGGATGGAGAGAGATGGCAAGAGAAGGAAAGATGAGAAAGAAAAGTAGAGAAGAAAGCAGAGGGCAACAGGGAATAAGAGCAATTTGGGTGGAGAGGGAGAGAAAGAGAGAGAAAAGAAAAAAGAGAGAGCAGGAAGGGGCAGAGAGCAAGAGACAGAGGCAGAGAGAGACAGAAAAAAAATTTAATTTACTGAAAATATTACAAATTGCACCTGTATGTAACTCCTCTAAATTACTGGCCAATTAGAGAGAGAGGCATTCCTCTCCCCTTTAATGCAGAGACAATAGTGGTCACTGTCTCTCTGCCCGTAGGGGGAGCACAGACAGACAGACAGACGTGGGAGGGGAAGGGGCTGTTTTATTCAGCTGGCAGTTTAAACTGCTGTCTCGCCAGCGGAGGGGAGAGGGAGCAGACGTGTAAGTGGCTATGGTGACAAGCCAAATCGGCCTTTTGGGCTTCAACCTGTCGCCACAGCTGAGCCCAAAGGAGAAATAAGAAGAAAGAGAGATATATAAAAAAAACAACAAAGTGAGACCGTGAAGGTGGGGGGGAGGGGAAAGATGTAGACCAGCGGCCAAATACTTCCTTAGTGCCACTAGGAACCAGGACCAACAGGGACAAACTAAAAGCCCCGCTGGTCCAAAGGGAGAGAAGGCTGTAGAATGGCATGGGATGCTGACAAACATTTAATTACATAGAAGATGATGATGATGACAAAGATGTTTAACCAGCCTAAGTCAGCCTAAGTCATGCTCTTGGCAGTGATGACAGAGTGAAACTGGAAAGGGAGGGAAAGAGAGAGAAAGATAAGAAGTGTAGCGCTCAGACAGAGCAGTGGCAGGAGACTGAGACAGGGTTTTAATTAGCTCCACAGCGCCATCACCTGGAGAAAGATTGATCTGCAGCCTCCTGAGAACCCTGCCTAAATTGAGAGCGATCTGCGCCTTTGGCCTGCTGTAGGGGAAGGAGGGGGGCGTACCTCAGGACGAAGTGTGAATTTTGTGCAAGCCGGACAGACTGGGCCGGTCCGGGTGAACGCCGCGGGCAAACGGCGGATCCGGTTCTGACACGCCTGATCTTCACACACCAGCCAGCCCTGAGAGAGACAGATATTATTCATTCATTATTATTTTTGTTTTACATTTGGTGCTTTTTTATGGGATCACTGCTATTGTTTCATTTTCAAGGACAGGCAAAAGCACGGTGGGCCAAAACGTGCAATCCGAAGCGACTGCTGGAAAACCTCACCGAAACGTGCCCCTCGACCCCTTCCCCTCATCTCACAGATTCAGTCACACCATGTACTACAAAATGTTTTACCACCATTGAATGATTAGCAGTAAGAATTCTCAATGCAAGGGAACGAACCCCCGCCCCCCACCCCCCCCCACATCCCCATCCCCCGCCGCAATCCCCCCCAATCTGTCCACTTAAGAGATCATTTAAGCTTCAAGGATCTTAACTCACAATGATTCTTAGGGTCCCAATAAATGTGAGAAAAGCAAACGCGCTTAGATTAAACCATTAAACCCGGTATTGCTTTCCTTAGCTGCCGACAGCGGGGGAGCCGTTGTCCTGGGGTGTGTGCACTAGGGTACAGGCAAACACTACTGCTACACCCACGCCGCCCATAAACATGGGAGCTATGAGACAGCGGGGTAATGCAATTTGTACTCGGCTTCCTGTGTGAGCTGATTAACACTAGAGAGTCTCTTTGAAGCCGATCCCACCTGTAGTCTTCATTTGAGGGCCTTTTGTGAGCCGTTATCATAGGGCCCGCCCGCTCAAACAGACACGCTCACCAGCGCCATTGTCCCAAGGCCAGGAACAATATCAGACCTGCGCCTTACATGCCCCTATTTTTAATTTCCCAATTAATCCTGCCACTGCCATTTCCCCAGTGGGGGTGGAGGGGTGGGGGATGTGGGTGAGAGGTGTCTTTTGTCTGGTGCATGAGTTTATTTGGATAATTAAGCTCAGAGCCTCAGGATAAAGAAATTCGGGGGGGGGGGGGGGGGGTTTGCGTGGGGGCTGTAATTGAATCCTGACATATGCGTGGTGTTTAGTTTTAATTTTGTGCAGTGTGTGTCTATGTTATCTGGGCCCTTGTTTGGCCAAGGACCCCTTTGTGTTCAGCAGGGGCCCGTGCTAAATCAACCCCCACCGTTCCCATGGGCTGCGGGACGCCCACACAAGAGAGAGCGAGGAGGCGAAAATCCTCCAACGGTCAAACATGGCATCGCTCCGGAGACCAGCGGGCACTGCCGATTGCCCGTTTCCGCAGGCTGGGGGAGAGGCGAGCGGGCGGACACCATGCTCCGCCCCCTCCTACGCAGCTGCGAGTCTCCGGCTCCAGCTCACCACTTTGCGCCCCTCCCCCTCCCGCTTACAGTCAGCCACTAGCGCTAGTAATTAGGCCCTTCACTCGTTACTGTGTCATTAAAAACACACTACCCTACCAGGAACTAATTAGAGCCGCAGAAGCCCCGCCCACAGCGGATGCGGCGTGTGGGAGTGAGGTTATTTTGGGAGGGGAAGGGATAGGGGGAGGCAGAGAGAGGAGTGAGAGGAGAGGGAGAGGAGAAGAGAAGCGTGAACCAGAATGGGGATGTGGGGTGGGGTTACTTGTGAGGGTAAGGCTGCATTGGGGGCCCCCCACTTGTTGGGGCCCCTAGTCGTTGGGACCCAGGCACACTCAGTGCGGATGACAGAGCGAGGGAGAATTACCCAACATGCCCTCCTGCCTCAGCCGTAATGGAGAAGGAGAACTCGTTGACCCAGAATCACTCAGAACATCCAGATCAAATGACTGCTGTTGCTAAGTGGCTCATGGTGACACTCACAAGGGTGGAGTCATGATTTCATCATAACATGGAGATACACACAGTGGCACTGAACCCCTCTGAACAAGACACATGCACACACGAATATAGTCCTGACTTTACAAAGTGACACACTCCCCAAAGACACTGATACACTCCCCTCACACACGCACTGACACACTGAGGAGGCCCTGAGGTCGAAAATAGAAAATAATTTAAAATAAATAAAAAAACCCCCCCCCCCCCCCCCCCCCCCCCCACCTCATTCCACCATTTCCACAAGGTGTAGGCCATGGAGATGAACACAGACCCAATGGATCTCTCACACAGCACCATCCACTGCTCAACCCTACTCTCACACAGCACCACGCACCACACACACACTGATCCACCCACTACTCTCACACAGCACCACCCACAGGTCAACCCAACTCACATATTGCTCCACCTACTACTCTCACAGGACCACACACTGCACCACCCACCACTCACACATTGCTCCACCCATTACTCACAGCACCACCCACTGCTCCACCCTACTCTCACACAGCACCAACCACCACTCACACACTGCACCACCCACACAGCACAAACTACTTCTTTCGCACTGTTCCACCCATTACTCGCACAGCACCGCCCACTACTCTCACACAGCACCACCCATAACTAACAGAACCACCGACTACTCACAGCTCAGCCTACTACTCTCACACTGCACCACCCACCACACACACACTGTTCCGCCTAACTCTCACACTGCACCACCCACCACTCACACAGCACCAACTACTACTCTCACACTGCTCCACCCACAACTCTTACAGCACCACCCTCTACTCTCACAGCACCACCCACTGCTCCACCCTACTCTCACACAGCTCAACCTACTACTCTCACACTGCACCACCCACTACACACACACTGCTCCATCTAACTCTCACACTGCACCACCCACCACTCACACACTGCTCCACCTAACTCTCACACTGCACCACCCACTGCTCCACCTACTACTCTCATACAGCACCACCCATTGCTTTCACACAGCACCACCTACTACTCTCACACTGCACCACCCACCACTCACACTGCTCCACCTAACTCTCACACTGCACCACCACTACTCACAGAACCACCGACTACTCACACAGCACCACCCACTACTCCAACACTGCACCGCCTACTACTCTCACACTGCAACATCCGCTACACTCATACTGCTCCACCCTCCTACACTCACACAGCTCCACCAAACTCTTACACAGCTCCACCCATTACACTGCTTATCACACTCTTTCCTCCAAAACTCTCCTGCACCCATTACTCATAGTGTACACACATTGAGGAAGAGATTACTCACACCCTGCTCCACAATTTCACACTGTGGGCTACAGTGATGACAGTTGAGACCTGAAGGAACTGTATGAATCTCAGGAGGACAGGAAAAAGGAAGATAAATCAATTCCCACAATCCCTGGCTAACGGCTGGTTGTGTGGAGAAGGAGCAGGATAAAGCTTTATAATTGCATAATTACACCAGTCGATTCTGCACAGAGTGAACACAGCCACATCTGAAGGAGTCAAATGAATTCCACATAATTTAACCAAACACTGAGCAAAGCTGAGGCCTGATGCTGAGAGCTAACGACTGGAAAACTCATCTCTCCCCCTCCTCCCCAACATACATTCTCTTCCCCCGATTCTCCCAATCACTCCTCCAGTACTCCGCCCCCTCCCCTCCCCCTGCTCCGTCTCCTCCTCTCCCACACCATCGCCCCCAGTTCCTCCTATTCCTCACTCTTCCCCTCTCTTGCACCTCCAGGCTTTTCTGCATTTAAATGTCTTAGGTGGGCCACCTAAGTGTTTTAAAGACGCGTATAAATACAAAATCACACAAAAACACTATAAAACGATTACAGATGGTCTGTGATTTTACTGAACAATTTTGTGATGAATGATACTGCATTTCAAGTATTTAAAGTTTTGACTGCTTTCAAGTTTATGCACAACCACATGCTAAATTAACTATAGTAGAATCTGCTTAATTGCATAAAATAATGAAACAGACATGATTTTCCACAGAAACCGCCTACCTTCATAAACTTTTGTGGTTTTGTGTCTTTATAGGACAACTGTTGGTTTATTTATGCCACATCACCCAACTTTTAACATACATTTATAAATGACTAATTCCATGAAAATATCCGAAATATACTCTAATAGTCTGCAAATATGCGATCTCTTTACAATGGAATGAGTAGGGAACAAGTGAGACCAGTGACAGTATTGGTTGAGTGAATTCATAAAAAATAATACAGTACAATACAGTAAGCTGGCATTTGGATTCATTGGTCTGAATTACATGGTTAATTAATATTGCACCCTATATTATAATATAGTTATTATAATAAATAACTATAATATTGCAAGTTTTTTCTGACAAAAATGAAATGCATTTCAAGACATGCATTTCCAAATAAAACTATTCATGTAGTTGTTCAAATCCTTACAATGCTTAAATCTTTCAGTATAGGTTATATTTTCCACACAATTCTTTACATTGTAAATGTAGAAAAATATAGGAAGACAACACGTCTGACGATGGCAGTAAAGCTGGACCGTCCTCAGTCGCTGCCACATAAAGCCACCACCTAAGCCCTATTCTGAGCCAGGAAAAACCCTGACCGCGGCACCGCCCCTCAAATCCGTATTTTTTTCATACAGAAAACCTCACTACACTATCCATCCATCCATTATCTAAACCGCTTATTCCTGCTCAGCGTCGCGGGAGGGCTGCCTAACCCAATATGCATCGGGCAAGCCCCACTTCACCAGACACCAAAAAGTGAAATAAATCATCAATGTCAAGCAAACCAGGGCCACATTGTTTGGGCAGTTAGCAGCTTATGACATCTGGGGAGAGGGATCTTCTGCAAAATGGAGCGCTGGCATTCCAGCCGCTTAACACCTCTGCTGTAGGAATTCTGCGCTGAACCTCCATCCCTGCCCACCCCCACCCTCCGCACAACTGCCCCCGTTCCACTGCTTCTCTCAGGCAGCTCCGGTGGGCACACGGCTGTAAAAAAGGGCGCGATTACGCAGGCCCAGTGAAAGGGCCTGAGACAGCGGCTTCTCACTTCTTTGTACTTAAGCAATCAACAGATGCACTTATTCGCCTGCCTCCCCCCCAGTCCATCATGGAGCGATTCTGAATGGGGAGAAATAAGTCCACTTTGTACATCTTCCAGTTAATCACGGCTTTCTATTCAGCAATTTGACCTTTTGTTCAAAACAGGATTATCACCTGTTTTTTCCCCCTCTTTTTTTCCCTTTCCTTCCAGGCAGTTACCAAGGGTGACCCGCTTGGGGAACATAATTGCAATAATTTGTTAAACACCATGGCAACCGACATTAGAACTAGGTAAATATGGGGCTTTTGTGCCACGCTGTTATTTCACCAGAGATGCTGGAGTCAGGGAACAAATGATGAAGAGAGAGATGGAGCGAGCGAGCGAGCAGAGAAAGAGAGAGAGAGAGAAAGAGAGAGAGAAGCGACAGAGTAGAGAGAGAAAGAGAGAGAGAGATTGAGTGAGAAAGAAACCCCACAAAATTTATATTTGCTTTGTCTCCAGAGAGCTGCAAATTGATAATGGCGGCAGGGTAGAGGTGGCGACGGCAGTAATTTCTCTTCTGATTAATGCTTCTGTGTGTTTCCACTGGATACTCAACAAACACAGGCTTACAATCTGTAACCATGCACGCTCCCCCCTCCCCCCCTCACTTTTTATCCTCCAACACACAGAACAAACAGCCCTGTTTGTCCCCTTCCTGAACTGAAAGGAATCCTTAATTACAGAATATTACCCCTCTTCAGTTAAGCGAGTGCTGATGTGGGGGGTGGGGGTGGGTGTGCTCTGTCCACTGAAGCTCAGAGAGAAACGGGAGGAGACTGACATGGGGGGGGGGGGGTTGGTTAGCATTCACGGCCAGCAGCTGTTTCACACCTCCTGACAAATGGACAAATTGGTTGGGTGGGTGGGTGGTGGGGGGGGCTAACGCTTCACCATGGATGGATGCATTGATGGCTATAATTGATTTCTCTGCAGCTAAGCGACGCTCCCCCTTCTGATATGTATGATATTAGGGGGGGATGTCCTACACAAAGTTGGTTGACATTACACCCAAAGGCTACTGGTCCAAATCCTGGGTGTGGGTGAAGGAGGTGTCAGGATTACCTGCTACAATGTCCTGCAGCTTTTTAAGATAGCTTTCTAATGATGAATGCAGCCAGAAAACCAGTTTTATCTACAGCTACACAAGCTAGTTTTACATTGCAATACATTTAAAGACGCATCCAGCAGAAGCTTTGCCCTGTTTTTACAGTGATTTTTTTCGTCCTATAACAGAACTAGGTGGCGTTAGGCTATGAAGTGGCTACATTGACAAGTCTCCCATGCAAGTACTAATAAGCAGGTGTAAATGTGTTTGTGTGCTCAAACGTGGAGCCATTCACAAATTTGCCAGCGGGTATGGGCCCAAAACAAGGCCTTGTCATAGAAGTCCAGTGTGGATCCAGAATCCGGATGCCTTGGGGCTTCAGGTATTAATACCCAAAAGACCAAAAGCTTCTGAAGGTGCCTTGTGTCATTCACTCGGCAGGGCTCCCCCTGCCGGGGCCACTGCTCCTTTTGAAACGGCAACATGTTAAATACATGCACTTTTAACCTCTTAGCACAAAGCCCCTAGTGGTCGGCACGCCGTCGTGCCCAGATTACTGAACTCAGACATTCAGTGCTACTGCAACCAAAGTATGAGTTAAAAACAGTTTCATTAGTAGACGATACACGACAACTCTGCCGAATATGGAGTTTCGCAGCGCCACCATTGTCGCTCTGGTCATTCATTTAACACACACCCCCTCCCTGCAGTCTCATCTGCAACTACACCCCCCACCCATGACATAATGGACAATATTGTCTATCTGGGCATTCATAAAAATATTATTTCACCACTAAAAAATCATATTCCGTCATAGCAACAAGATAAACCCGACAATAGCCCTAAGATATGCCCATACAGCAGTGAAAACGCTGCTCACTGAATAACGAAATAAACGAGAAAAAGTTTTTAAAAATGATACCATGTCATTCTATAGTCAATATCTGGGACTAAATATTGAATAAATATACAACCTTGCCGTTGGTTTTACGCGTAGAGGTGTCCCTTTTGAGACTGAGTGGTCATATATTGTCTTGGACAATCCCTTTGTGAAATATACGCACATTTGTGATGCCTGGGTATCTTCCAAAACAGCTGTGTGTAATACCACACGTGTTTACGGCGTTGTCCCCCTTTTTAGTACAGTCTGGCTTGATTAACAATTCATTTATTTAGTAGGTGAGAGTACAAGCTTTCTAATGATGTATAACATGTCTAATTTTGCTTTTGGAATAGCGTTTTATAGGTCAGCGTAACCGGAAATGTTCTTATCATTGCATTCAATTGCGCATTCACTCTGTGGTAGCAGTAGAACAAAGACGCTGCTAACGAAACGTTGTCAACTATTTTTCGGAATTTCTTGGAAAATACTATTATTATTGAGGACTTCTGAGCATAGCTAAGCCATATGTTTTCTGATAGACCTAGCTGACACCGTTTTCTGGTGTAAGACAGGAGCGGATAGAACTATATCACTGATTTCCTGTCTCTGTCTCCATCTACTGAAAACAGATTAGATTTCATCATTGCTATGTAAGTATTACTGCTCAAAATACTTCGGTTATATACGTTATTTTTGAAATTGAGTGTCTTTAAATAGGTTAGTGGTATTATATAATGTGGATATTTCACACTTTAATGTAAGCGTTCGTTGGTAGTCTAGTAGTTTTTGTGCAACAGTGATGACGAGAGTGTTTGGACATTGCCAAAACGTGGTGGACGGTTGAAAATTGTACAGAGAATAGAAATACATACAAGAGTTAATTATTACACATTTAGGTAATGTACAGCATTGTGTAACAATATTTTTGCATTATGTTTAAATTTGATAACAATGTTTCATCTTAAACCTTCATAAGGGGCTCATTTATATGCTTTACAATGGACAAAAAGTATTATATTCCTTTTTGGAGAGATTTTGGATATGTTTCTGGACCCCTAGCTATTTTAGACCACTGTACTGACAGAAAGCTTGTAATTCCCACTTGAAAATGATGCAACAGTGAGTTTCTTGAGTAAAAACAGTTGATTTGTAGTGAAATACGTGAACATGTTGTGATTTACAGCAATGCATAATTTAGACATTTTGGGTAGATTTGGAGACGCTGGGTACACTGCTTAGTTTTTGCTTTATTATTATTATTTTGCTTTGTTATTTAGTAGTTCTACATATCCACCCTTAGATTTTATGAACTTGTGGTTAAGAAGTTTTTGATCCAGGACATGTATAGTTTAACTTGCTGTATATATGCAATCTCTCAGTATTTCATTGTGAACTAAAAAAGAGTAAATTCATTTCAGATTTTTTGCCTAGACAATTGCATGTGTGGCACTTTATTTCTTCCAAAATTATGAATATAAAGTAATCTAAGCTAGTATTGTAAATGGTACAAATGTCCTGCTTGGTTTAAGCCATTTTTCAAGTATCTGTGGTGTTCACATTTGGAGTTATAAAGCTTTAAATAGGGTACCCCCTAAATGGGCAAGGATTGGCCAGATTTGGCATGTGCGCTAAGGGGTTAAATCATTACAATTAAATGATATCTGCTCAGACAATATTTAGACACAACCCCCATGGTTTCAATTTAATCACATTCTGGGATCACAACAGTACTAATTCTGTACATAGTCATGTACTTTTACAAATATGGCTATTGTCATCAATGCTAAACAATCAAAATAGCTCTGATTAGTTTTCGATAGCGTCCAGAAGGTTGAGGTGCCTGCATTTTTAACTAAATAAATTGGGGAGTGACAGCATTTTTAACTTTGCACTTCATTTAAAAAGTCGTCCCTAAAGTATAGCGTTTAATAATAGAAATTCAGTGTCATTAGATATTGAGCATTGCTCAGTGATGGCAAAAGCGGTTTGCACACTGATACGTCCAAACGGTATATATTGAGGCAAATTCTTGGAGCAACAGTACAATTCATTTAGTTTTCTGATTGAAATAATGTTCACCAAATTCTAGAAAGCGACATGTATGCAGTATGAATAATGATCTAAATAGTTACATCAATGATATCTAGCCGGCAACTGTCTTTTAAACATTGGAAAAAGTTGAAAACCGTGCCGAATTCTCTTATTTCTTTAGCGACCACAGACACCACGATTTTGCAAAGGTATGACCAACCACTGAAATCTTACATAAGGAAAGAGGGCAAGTTGTTAAGTCATGCTTGCCGGATACTGAAGTTACAAAATAACAGGTATGTAAATGCAGACACCAGGACTCAGCTGAATGCTTTGAAGTGGCAAAGCAATATTCTGTATGAATTCAGCAACAAAATTCCCTTGATGTCTCAGACTTTCCTGAAATACTCCGCAAATAATAGTCTTATGGACTAAAATGCATGATTGAGATTTGCGTCATAACTACTTTGAGAAACTTGCAATCAGTGCCAATTTTTGCCCTCCTTTCAGACTGTCATTTTGAACCATGCAATGGTACAGACAACTTTTTCCTTATAATCCTTATAGAATGTTCTAAATTATGCGGATAATGACAATTCGGTGTATTATTTTTTGATACCATAATTAGAAAATTAAATCTGTGAATCAAATTAAATCTCAAATATGTATCCGATATCCTTCCACCACAGTAAATCTCAAAGGAACATCAAGTGAATTTTGTTTCCAGATACACACAGAACATTCCCAAAGCTCAATTTGTTGGTTGGGTATTTGAATTCCACAATTTACAATTTCACAACGCCTGACAGAACCACCATCCATATATCAGAACCAAAACGTTCCAATCCCACATCCTCACACACATCATCAGAGAACTGAACCAGGTTCCTCAGGTAACACAAAGACACACACACAGTGTCTGCACTTCCCCCTTGAAGACAGGTTGCACGGTCACATTTTTGCACTTATCCACTCAATAAATAAAACACTCTTCTCATTCACTGTACAGGTGGACAAAACAAAATGGGGTGAATTGAGAGAAACGCTGGCACAGAACTTGGCTCAGCTCATGAAGTCATCAGAAAGGCAACATAAATGCAAGCATTTGTGGGCCCAGCAGGGCACCGGTGGGGGCGTTGTGGATGCAGGGCTGCTGGGCAGCATCTGAAATCCATTTAAAAGCGTAATAAACAAACAGCATGTATTATCTGAACAAAGAGGCTCCAAAGCACTGGAGGAAATACAGCTCTGTTGGAGTTCTGATTTGTACGTGCTTCCTATTACACCCTCCCATGGGCCTGATTGGCGGGCCAGGGCAGTCCGTCACTCTCTCAGATTTGTGATTGGTTGATCCTGATTAATTTTCTTTTCTTTCTGTCACAGTGACACGCAGCCAAAGAGGGCAAGTTCTCGCACACACATGCGCGCATACATGCATGATCGCGCACGCACACAGGGACTACACTGTACAGAAGCCTGGGAAGCATACACAGTTTGAGTGGAACACTAAAACATGGGCAAAACATGAGGCCGGATTGCACCAATAGTGCCGACGGAACATGGAACTATGCACCACCGGCCCAGCATTACCTTGCTATACCCCCCCCCCCCCCCCCCCCCAGCTACACACAGTACTGCTTGCGTTTCCCGGGCAGCTCAATCTTTCCAACTCAAACAGCAAACAAAGCAGTGTAAATGTCACCCCACATTACAGCCGCTCCCCAGAGTCATTACTTTGTGTGTGTCTGTGTACTAGCGTGCATGGGGATTCCTTCCTTACAAGAGTAAACAGTACAAATCATTACTGAAGGCCAGTATGGGAGCGAGGAGTATTTTTTCAACATGCTCTTAAATACACAGAGGAACTAACTGAATTACAGGCAGGTACGATTAACTACATCTACATTTAAATGCAGAAGTACTGTGACACAAACTCAAAAAGCATATTCCGTGCCTAGAATCAACTCATTTCGTTAGCTTTCTTCTGTATGAAAGCTGGCAAAGAAAGAACTCAGCAGCCAACTGTCCAATTACTTTTGCTCCCATAAAATGGAGTGGCTGTGTAAAAAAGGGCAGTAGTTCCTGCACGGATCATCCGATATGCATGTAAATACCCTCAAATTAAAGCTGGGAGACTGCACTTTAACTTCACATTAATTATTTCAAATTTAATGTGCTAGAGTAAAGAGCTAAAACAACATAATTGTCACTGTCCGAAAACTTCTGCATTTAACTGTTCTTCCAGCGTTGTCATATAATACCAATCTAACAATTTACAGCAGTTGGCAAACAGTTAATTGATGTGGTGGGGAATGAGCAAAGTATTCATGCAATAGTACCTGTCAAACTGGAAAATACTCTGGCTGTAGCATCTCTGAAAATGATAAGCACTCATGCTTTAGTATCTGTGAAAGCGGTAAGCACCCATTCTCTATCACTGTGAAAGAGTTAAGTACTTGCACAGTAGAATATCTGAAAGCGGCAAGAACTCATGTTGTAGGATTGGTTAAAGTGGTAAATACTCATGCTTACATGTTTTAATTATTCATATGATAAGGGTATACTCTCTGATACTCAACAAGAAGGTTTAATTGATCTATTATTAAAACAAGAGGCCAACGGTCAATATAAAGATCCAGTTTACTTAAAAAAATTGGAGGCCTCTTACACTTCAGTGTTGTGATGCTAAAATATTAGCAAAATGTTTAGCCTATCGTATTAAAAGGGTCCTGTCGGATATTGTCCACCTTGACCAGTCAGGCTTTTTACAGGGGCGATACATGGGGGACAATATAAGACAACTGCTTGAAATTACAGAGCATTATGAGACGTCAAAGAAAGCCGGCTTAATTTTCATAGCAGACTTTGATAAAGCCTTTGATGAAGTGCGCCTGGATTTTATTTACAAATGCCTATAATTCTTCAACTTTGGTGAATCTCTAATAAAATGGGTCAAAGTCATGTATAGCAACCCCACATGTAAAGTTATAAATAATGGTTATTTTTCAGAGAATATTACATTGTCAAGGGGCGTAAAACAAGGCTGCCCTCTATCACCATACTTGTTTATTATGGCAATTGAAATACTTGCAATAAAGATAAGATCAAATATTAATATCAAAGGATTAGAAAGAATGGATCAGTTGACATACTCGGTATTCACATCCCCAAAAATATGAATGAATCAACTTCAATAATAAACTTACTAAAATAGATAAAATTTTGCAACCATGGAAAGGGAAACATTTGACAATCTATGGTAAGATTACCCTGATTAACTCTCTAGTTGCATCCCAGTTTACCCATGCTCTGTTTAGGAGAACTCATTATAAATGGTAATGTGCAAATGTAAAAGATAATTATGTGTAAACTATGTACTCTGGGGGTGGTGGCGGTGGGGGAAAAAAAAAAAAATACTCATGCTGTATTACCCATGAAAGTGACAATTACTTGCACTGTATTATCTATGAAAGTGTAGGGTACTCACACTATTATCTGTGAAAGTATAAGGTACTCACACTGTATTATCTGTGAAAGTCGTAAGTACCTGTGCTGTGGTGCAAGTGAAAGTGATCATATACTCACACTGTAATATCTGTGAATGTGATGGCGGATATCCAAAATGAGCTTGTTACTGATCTGAACGAGGTGCTCGATGGGATGGCCCCCGCATGGGATATGACAGCACCGCAGCAGGCTTGGCTCCACCATCGACCCCTAGGACAGGAAAGGACATTAATACCAGCGCCTTGGCCACGCTCAATGGGACAGGAAGTATCGCAGACAACACAGCTAACAGTAACACGCTAGTGCAATCACACGCACACAAATACTTGCACACGCCTCCATGCAAGTGCTGGTGCGCCACTGCTTTGTATTACCGGACAGCAAGGCTGAACTACCTGTGTGCCCCCTTGTCACAAGACTGAATGAGGGAAAACAAAAACAGAGTTTAAAGTGCACATTTCCACCTGCTGTCTGGCTCCCCCAGAGCACAACATCATTAGCAACAGAAGGAGAAAGGGATTCCAACATGGTGGCCATTTCTGCCCCTCACAACGGCAATACTTTCTGAATTACAGCAGGGCCTCTCCATTAACAGGACCACAAACTCTACAATTATAAACACTCACGAACACGTTCACAGACACACACTCACAGACACAAACACACACAAGCAGCACATCATTAAAACAATCAGCTGTGCAAGCACGCACGTACGCACACACCTCAAGCTGGAAATTGTTCTAAATTTTTCAACATAGCAGCCAAAACTGTTCTTTCTGTCCACTTTAGTGAAGCCAAACCTTTTACTCGCATTAAAGAACATTCTAGTAGGACCATTTGTGGACTGACTGAAGGCTATTTAATTTTTTCTTGCTTGCTATGTGTGCAAGCAGATGGAAATGGAAAATGCATCTGGTTGAACATGAAGTGGTTTACCTTATAATTCATTTTGCATCGATTTACGAGGCCAAAAGTTTACATACACCTACGCTAAAGATATTCAGTTTTTCACAACTCCGCACGTTTCATGTTACCATACATTACTTTTAGCAAATCAATCAGGGCATCTACTATGTTCACATCAGAGGTCAAACAATCGATTAGAGACAGGGTTATTTCAGTTTTAATTCACTATATCAGAATTCCAGCGGGTCAAATGTTTTCATACATCAAGTTGACTGTCTCTTTAAACAGTCTGGAAGATTCCATAAATTGATGCAATGACTTTTTAGAAGCTTCTGATTGGCCAATTGTCATAATTAGGAGTTAACGGGGAGTATTTAAGGGCCTACCTTTAGAGCCACTGCCTTTTTGCCCTTGACACCATGGGAAAATCCAAGCAACTCAGCCAAGACCTCAGAAAAAGAATTGTGGACCTCCACAAGCCCAATTCCTCCATAGGAGCAATTTTCAAACAATTGAAGGTACCACAAGCATCTGTATAAACAATTGTATGCAAATACAGACACAGACACTGCATTGTTCAGGAAGGAGGCACAAATTTACTCCCAGAGCTGAACAAACTTTGGTCCAAAAGGTTCAACTGAACCCCAAGACAAGAACAAAGGAACTGGTGAAGGAGTTGGAGGCATCAAGTACCAAAGTATCTACATCCACCATTAAGAGAATCCTACATCGCCATGGCCTGAAAGGCTGTCGCGCAAGGAAAAGCCCCTACTCCAAGACCGGCATAAAAAAGCCAAAATGAAGTTTGCGGGTGATCACCAGGACAAAGACCGAACCTTTTGGAGGAGAGTTCTCTGGTCAAAAATTGAACTGTTTGGCCATAATGATCAGCACTATGTATGGAGGGAAAAGGGTGAGCCTTTTAATCCGAAGAACACCATCCCAACTGTGAAGCATGGGGGTGGCAGCATCATGTTGTGGGGGTGTTTTGCTGGAAAAGGGACTGGTGCACTTCAAAAAATAGATGACACGATGAGGAAGGAGGATCATCTAGAAATACTGAAGCAACACCTCAAGACATCAGCTAGAGAGTTAAAATTTGGTTGCAACTGGGTCTTCCAGCAGGACAATGACCCTAAGCATACCTCCAAAGTTGTAACAAAATGGCCTGAAGACAACAAAGTGAAAGTATTGGAGAGCCCATCACAAAGCCCTGACCTGAATCCCATAGAAAATTTGTGTACTGAACTGAAAAAGTGTGTCCGAGCAAGGAGGCCCACAAACCCGATTGAGATACACCAGTTCTGGCAGGAGGAATGGGCAAAAATTCTGGTAAACTATTGTGAGAAGCTTGTGGAAGGCTACCCCAAGCATTTGATTCAAATTAAAAGGTCCACCAAAAGTACCCGGAACTACTTTTCAAGGAACTAAAAGGTTCCTTCAGCCCATTGTTGTCTGCGTTTCCACCGCGGTCTAAAGTCCCGTGAAGATTAAGCAAATTAGCCCACTGACGTATGAAAAAGCGACGTTGTCGTCGGTCCATCTGTCCTATGATTTCTTCTGTAACCCCATACTACCACCGAAGTAGCCTACATTATTTTCCAATAACCGGGACAGCCCGGAGGGGTTTATTCCACTTATATACAACGGGTTACCAACAATGACTATATATGGTTACTTTTGTATTTATTGATTTTTATCGAAATATTATTATTGAAATATTCTTCTGCAGCCGTTTGGGCAAATTTTACCGTTGTCAAGCAAAACTGTCGTTGGTAGTTGAACTTGGACCGTTGTTATGCAAATAGGATATAACAGGCGAACAGTCAGATTGTAACTGTTTTATATATCCTCTCAAACACATTCATTATGTTTTTATGCGAACATTCACTTTCATGTCTTGACATCCGAGGCGACAGAATGCATTCACATTCCACAAATAACTGGCAACAGCAGCAGAAAACATGCACACGTTGTAAACAATTTGCTGTTGAATTGTTTGCTTTCTCATCGTCAATTCCATATAGGCTAATCGCAAAATGACAAGAACAGAACGAAAACTCGGACTTGCGTGAAAATTCTAATTAGCAGTGCTACAGCCACCGTTTGCTTTCCTTCAAAGTTACTGCTAGCCGAGCAGCGAAGTGTGCCCTCCAGATGCGAACCATGCACCATAAATTAGTCCACAGTCTTCCTGGTCTTTTTGTGGAATTGAAGAATGGCAGAGTAAAATTACGGCAGTCTGAAAAAGCAAAAGGGACGATTACTAGAATTAACCTGTTATTTTACCCTGACAAAAAGTGCGGAAGGTGATTTCCAGTTTGCTTTTACTGTATCACCAACATAAATTACGCATAACTACCGCATACCTCACATAACTGTATCAAACGAGTGAATTTGAGTCAATTACAACGGGCTAACAAAGAAAATCCGGAAGAAAATATTCAGCAACCGAATTAAACCGTTTGAACGATTTGGTACATAATATGCTGTCCCAGCACGAATGCTTAGCATTTTATAAAATGAATACTAAAGCAAGAAAATAACATAAGAGCACACGTTATAATTCCAAGATGTTGGCAGGCTATAACCAAAAGTAGGCTACTGCGCCGCATAACATACAAGTTTGATTTCAAGTTATGATGAAAACAAACTGGTTTGCGGCTGCAGGTTTTTTAAAAATGGCGGTTGAAATACACAAAAAAAAATGCTGCGAGTACTCGACCAATCAGAAATGTTCAGCGCTGCAAGCTCCTCCCCAAAGGTTCCTGTACTTTTGGAAAGTACTACCCCCCGAGCAGGAACTTTTTTTGGGGTAAAATAAAGCCCCCGGAACTAAATTTAGACCCTAGTTCCTGCGGTCGAAACGCACTGAGTTCCTCAAAAGGTTCCTAGTTCCGGGGTAAAGTTCCTGCGGTGGAAACGCGGCTTTTGGTTCCAGTTGGTTCCTCAAGATTCAGTGGTCACTCGTAAGGAACCAAATTTTGGTACCCAACCCTATGCACACCACTAACATTAGGAACATGCAGCGCATGCACAGGCACCCTGAGACAAACTCACACTCATACACGCACACATACACACACAAGGACCACACATATACACTACAGAGATTTGCAACAACTCTAACCGGAACATTGGAATAATAAAAACTGAAAAAGACGGCCGTTGCACCTGAAGAGAATTCATGCATTCCTCTTTCTCTCCCCCCCTCTCACTTCTCTCTCCCTTTCTCTCTGTGCTACTTGGACTGTCTCCCTGGCACAGGTACAGGCACTAGGTCAGGATGTGATTCAGGCCTCACTGCCCCTCATTGGCTGGCTTTACTCTGGGGTCCTCAGGTTTGGGCTGCTTGGGTTTGTGATAAGTTGTCCCCCACCAGCACCACCCCGAGGATCAGCACAGAATCAAGGCAACTCTGTCGCTCAGGCTCCTAATTCATTTAGCATCTTATCTGTGGGCTGGCCATTGCAGAGGATGCGGGCTAACTCTTGGCCACTCTTTCTTCTCCTACATCCCTCTCTCCCTCCCTCCCTCCATGCAAAGTGGCCCAAGGCCAGGCCATCTTAACGGCAGATTGGATCCAGGAGAGTTTCAATCTGCAAAGCAGAGGAGGGTGCGGGAGGCTCTAGACAGGGAGGAAAATACGAAGGAGTGTGCAATTTGGGACAGGCGTGGGGGAGCGCGTGCTATTTGGGGCAGGTTTATTAGTTTCTGAGAGATGGGAGAAAGCCGAGGGCTACATAAGTCTCCCCTAATTGGCAGGTGATTATCTTCCACCTCAATGTTGCACAAGGCCAAGGTCTGCCATGTCCAACCCCACCAAGCAGGCAACTGGGGGGTGGGGGGCTTTGAGCTAAGCAGATCAAAGACCAAACCCTAACCCACCCCCATTCCCTCAGAATCTGCTATCAAAGCTTCTACAGAATCCTGAGCAGCTAATATTAACAGACATGCAGAGTGCTGCCTGCCTTTCCTCAGACATGGAAGGGGTTGGACAGCAGGTCAGTGTTCTGAGGCTCAGGGACTCCTTCAATGTTTGAGTGTGAAGGACAGAGAGGAAGTGTGTGAGACACAGGGTGTGTGTGTGTATGTACGTATGTGAGAGAAAGTGCAAGTGTGTGTGGAAGTGAGTGTGAGCACACATGCATGTATGCATGTGTCAGTGGTCACATTTATGCAGTATTCTGCATTTTTCGGAAGAAAAAAACAGAACGTGACATTTAAATCTGTTTCAAGTTGAAAAATGTCTCCTGATTTGCAAAACCTTCAGATTTGTTATACTTCCAGTGTAGTCTTTAAACAGTCTTTTGAGACGTACTGATTCATATGGATGCAAAACATGGTATCTTTCCACCTACACCAACAGCAACAATGTTCATTGATGAGTTGTACTCTTTTTGGGTTCGACTGAGTATGTAAACAAAACACCAATCATAAGAAAGCTGAACATGCTCAAATGTGGGCAACACCTGTACGAGGGTTAGCCAGCTAGCTACCTCATTTCAGAATGCCTGAAGGTAACTAACTTACAGTACAACTTAACCACCAACAGAAAAATGGAGGCACCCACATCGTTGGCATCATGGCAATCTTTGCTAATTCTCAATCTCCTGGATCAAAGTGTAGTATAACATCAGTGACCATCCTTATTCATTGACAAATTGGGTTAAAACTTCTGGGACTGCTCTTAACTACTTTTATTCCCATATTTCAGGGAAGATTATGCATCAAAAAACTGGTATCACGTGGAATTACACAAGGATCTATTCTTAGTCCACACTTTCTTCTTTCTCAGGAAAGCCAGTTCACCCCTTTATGAATTTTTTCTCATTTTATTCAGATAGAGGGAAAGCGAAGAGGATAACAGACAGAGATGGGATAACATCACAGAGAGTGCCATAATGGGGAATAGAACCCCTGAGTACACAGGGCGGCACACAGCTGTAAAATGCAGCCGTGCTCTACAGTTGAGGCCAGTAGTTTACATACACCTAGGCTAAAGACACTCAAACTCAGTTTTTCACAACTCCGCACATTTCATGTTACCATACATTTCTTTTGGCAAGTCAATTTGGGCATCTACTTTGTTCACATCAGAGGTCATTTTAAAACAATCGATTAGAGACAGATTTATTTCAGTTTAATTTACCATATCAGAATTTCAGTGGGTCAAAAGTTTACATACACCAAGTTGACTGTCTCTTTAAACAGTCTGGAAGATTCCATAAATTGATGTAATGACTTTTCAGAAGCTTCTGATTGGCCAATTGTCATAATTAGGAGGAGATAATTGGCACCAGAGGCTGTATTAAAGGGCCTACCTTTAGAACCACTGTCTTTTTGCCCTTGATACCCTGGGAAAATCCAAGCAACGCAGCCAAGACCTCAGAAAAAGAATTGTGGACCTCCACAAGCCCAATTCCTCCATAGGAGCAATTTTCAAACAACTGAAGGTACCACGAACATCAGCACAAACAATTGTATACAAATAGAAAAATCTTGAAGGAGGCACAAATGAACTCTCAGAGCTGAACAAACTTTGGTCCAAAAGGTTCATCTGAACCCCAAGACAACAATAAAGGAACTGCTGAAGGAGTTGGAGGCATCAGGTACCAAAGTATCTATATCCACACCATTAAGAGAATCCTACATCGCCATGGCCTGAAAGGCTGTTGCACAAGAAAGAAGCCCCTATTCCAAGACCGGCATAAAACAGCTAGAAAGAAGTTTGCAGGTGATCACCAGGACGAAGACCTAGCCTTTTGGATGAGTATTCTCTGGTCAGATGAAACAAAAATTGACCTGTTTGGCCATAATGATCCGCACTATGCATGGAGGAAAAAGGGTATGCCTTTTAATCTGAAGAACACCATCCCAACTGTGAAGCATGGGGGTGGCAGCATCATGTTGTGGGGGTGTTCTACTGGAAAAGGGACTGGGGTACTTCAGAAAATAGACAAAAGTTGTAACAAAATGGCTTAAAGACAACAAAGTGAAAGTACTGGACAGGCCATCACAAAGCCCTGACCTGAGAGAAGCTTGTGGAAGGCTACACCAACAGTCTGATTCAAGTTAAGCTATTAAAAGGCAATGCCACCAAATACTAACAAACTGTATGTAAACTTTTGACCCACTGAAAATCTGTTATAGTACATAAAAGCTGAAATAAATCTGTCTCTTAGCTATTATTTTGAAATGACCTCTTATGGAAATAAAGTAGATACTTTAATTGATTTAACACAGGAAATGTATGGTACCATGAAATGTGCGGAGTTGTGAAAAATTCAGTTTGAATGTCTTCAGCTTAGGTGTATGTAAACATTTGGCCTCAATTGTATACACGTTCATTGGATAGTGCTTTTTCAGGCATCACATGGTTGATGAGCAGTAACTTCTAGAAATTAAATTAAGAAAAGACAGACATTCTTTTAAGTAGTTCAAAAACACAGATTATATTATTATTATCCTAATAATAATACCTCATATTTATATAGCGCTTTTCTAGGTACTCAAAGTCGCTTTACATTGGGAAAACAAAAAGAAAGAGAAATAAAACTTTATTAGGCGAAAGAATAAAACAAATTGTGTCTAAAAGTAAAAAGTAAAAACAACACAGGGGGGTGGGGGGTTAGCTGGAAAGCAAACTGTAGACTTGGCAAATTGGCTCTGTACATGAAGTAAGGAATTTAGGGGGATGTTAGACTCTGACCTTAGTTTTACATCTCACATTAGCAATGAGAGCAGAAGTGCCTTATTACATACCAAACACACTGCACAAGTAAAACCCTCGCTGCAAGATTCAAAGTTGGCACATGCTTTTGTTCTCAGCTGCACTAGTTATCATAACTGCTTTTTTCCCCACCGAGTTGCCAAAGGCCACAACGTGCACAAACCACAGGTGCCCCAGTTAAATTAGAACAATAAAGAGAAGCCCGGTCTTACTAACCTTATTTCAAGATTTTCCAAATTGTTTGTTAACGCACTGTATGGTCTAGTGCTTTCACATGCTTCTAAAACGTTAACTAAATGTTTGCATTTGCCAAAAACCTCAAAAGACAGGAAATTAAATTGATCAGCCTTACACTAAAATCAGCCTGCTCTCCATCAAGATACATCAGCACAGAGCGTTGACAAATGCTACAGCTCTGCTGTCTAATGTACTTCAAATAACATGTACTCACCACTGGGTAGATTGCTTAAGATTCAAACCTTCTCTCAAAGAGTCAAATTCATACTCTTAGAGTAGGTGCTTGTACAGTATACTTAAAAATACACTAAGATTTTACACTAAGATTGTTCTATTTGGGACCACATATTTTGCATCACTTTTTATAAATGAGCAATGTCTAATTAGCAGGTTAAGTCAACAATTCATGGATAAACGCAACAAAATTAAACCAGAATGGCACTTGGAGAGATGTCAACATTTGTGCAAGAGAGGGCATAGTCTTGGGCAAAAGGGTGCCCTCACATGTAAATACAGAGTAAAGTTTTTGGTGTCAGAACTGTCGGCTGAGTGTAGGCTATGGAAACAGTTATCTAGGCTGATTCTGACCAACATTCGGCACAGTCACCAGATTCTAAGTTGTAGCCAGTTTGCAGCTCGCTGCACTTGGTTTGTGAAAGTAACAGTTAAAAACAATACTATTTCTGATTAAACATTTGCGTATTTCCTTGTGTTTGATCTATCTTTTCTTCAATAAGCAGAAAGCCAGAGGCAGAAATCATTAATCAGAAGTCAAGGGAACTGTATAGATTGTTTTGTGTGAAAATATAATCTAACCTGCTCATTCCTGGTCAGGGTCACAGGGTAGCTCGAGCCTATCCCATGTATTGGGCAAGAGGCAGAAATAAACCCTGAACACGTTGCCAATCCATTACAGGATATACCTATGGGCAATGTAGATTCTCCAATTAGCCTAAGCTGCATGTCTGGACTGTGGAAGGAAACCGAAGCCCGCGTGGATACAGGGAGAACATGCAAACTCCACACAGAAAGGCCCTGTCCCGCAGTCAAAACCAGGAGAAAAATAAATGTATCATATCCAATTAAAATTTTATGGTCAATTTAAGATATATATATATCTGGTTGGATATCTAGTTTTTAGTTTATCGCCTTTGAGAAAGAGACAGAAAAACATGTTTTAAATGTACAAAAATGGCAAGTTACTCACACATACAAAGCAAAATAAGTCATTAACACTTTCAAGATCTAGGCCTGCCATTAAAAGTACTGATATCAAAATTACACCAATTTACAATTAACAATATTGGCTACCTTAGTTTACACAAATTAAACATGTTGTATTTCAAAGCAATGCTGCTACCCAATGCTTCCTAAATTCTTTCAAGCAACTTGGCCCTGTGTTTTTTCATCTTACTATGTGGTTCATCTTACCAAAGAAGGCAGGCCAGTAAGCACAACTCAGCTAGGGTTGTATTCTATATGGTCTGGTTATATTTTAGCCGGCTAGAAAATGTTCACATTGAAAGCAAATGTAGCCAGTTAACGGAACGTGTAGATGGTATGTCATAATACAGCCTATAGGTTCGGTGAAAGACTGGCTAGATTTGTTGCACAAGGATCCAGAAGTATTATACAGTTGCAAAAGCAATAGTTGAAAAGTAATAGGTAATTATGAGTGAGCAAATAAGCATGTAAAAGAAATGAAAAATCAGCCAGAGTTTCAGGTGGGATTCAATCCTGTGGCTCAGCAGTCCATAGGCCGTGACATTGCCAGTGAGCCATGAACTTACTAGCGGTCTTGACTGGAAATTTTCTTGGGGACAAAGGTATAAGTCCATTTTGCAAGGGTATGTGACAGTTTGCATGGCTGGTGTAGGTAAATGATTGGCTGCTGTAGGTAAATGTTCAATGGGGAGACATTACATTACATTACAGGCATTTAGCAGACGCTCTTATCCAGAGCGACTTACACAACTTTTTACATAGCACTTTACATTGTATCCATTTATACAGCTGGATATATACTGAAGCAATGCAGGTTAAGTACCTTGCTCAAGGGTACAACGGCAGTGTCCTTACCCGGGAATCGAACCTGCGACCTTTCGGTTACAAGCCCAGTTCCTTACCCACTGTGCCACACTCCGTCCTCCATACTGGAGACATACTGTTTGTGGGCTTGCAGCATTAAGATAACGTAAACTTGCAGAAAAAAGAAGAAACTGCAAAATCCCCTAAGTTTGGGGCTTAATTGTGCAGACGTGTGAAGTTGTTTGTGAATTCTGTCTGTTGAAATGGGGTCAGAAGGTACAGAAATTAATGTTTTTAAGGGCTGTGAGCCTGTGGTCAGTGTGGTTATTTCAGTAGAAAACCCAGAAAACTGCCAATCTCTCGATGCTGTATAGGTATGGGTCATACCTCCCGCCAAGGCCTAACTTGGCAGGATGGCATAGCTGCCATCCCAATATGGCAAACCACAAGAATGTTGTTTCCCCTCCACAGACATGACAGGGAATGTCCAATTAAGTCATGATACATGTCAAACCAGGGGCGTCCACAAGTTTGAATATGAAATGAAATACTGAGAACCACATAATGTAGAATAGGTAAAAACTATACATGTCCAGTAGAAAACCTATCCAAATTTGAATAAAATGCTTTTTGTCCATTATAAAGCATATAAATTTGCCCCTTATGATGGTTTAAGATGAAACACTGACATAACATTGAAAAATAATGCAAAACCATTGACACACTTCTGGTATACATACCTAAATGTGTAATCATTCACCCTTGTATGTTTTTCTGCACTCTACAGTATGTAATCAAACGTTACTATTTATGATCACTCCAAGTGAAATGTTATGTTCATGTTTGTTCTGTAATGTAATCTAGCACATATCAGCCCAAAGTACATTTAAATTTGTACTTTTATGCCCAAAGTGACAAATACAGCCCATGGAGATAGTAAAACCGCACATTATGTACAAAAACATTACAATAAAATAATATTCCACCATTAGAATGGGGGAGTGTCCAGTTAACATCTGTTGCAGTGAACATCGGGGGTTGGCTTCTACTGCTGGTATGTGGAGAATCTGAACCTTGCATTTGGGCCTGGTGTTCCCTTGATGTTCGATGTGCACAGGATCTGACATTCTTGGTCTTACAGTTCATCTGGCATTTTAAAATTTTTATCCCTGGTTTATTTGGAATATTGTGCTGTCTGTTTTTTTAATTTTGATCTTGGTTTTCTTAGAACTACTTGGGAGAAACAAGCTGTGGTTTGGTGTTTTCTTTCATTCATTTCTTTAGTGACTAACCTGTCCACATCTGTAACATACATTGTTTAAAATTAGATGTTCAATGCTCATAACATAAATTTCTTCATTTTAATCTGGTTGTGAGTTGTACATTTTGTTAAAGGTTGATCCAACAGGTTGCTCTGACTATCAACAAATTTGGTGATTTAATTTATATTTGGTATCTTTGATAATAATTACCAAATGAAATTGTTAATGCACTTAATGTTAATGTTTGGTATTTAGTGTGCTGAACATTAAACAAGGGTGTCAGTGGTTAAAACCACTGGATTGAGAAAATAAACATATTTTAAACCTCACTTCCCTGACAACCTATACAAATATTTATGAATTTCCTGGTTTCCTGGAGCTTAATTTTATTTTCTGCTTCCTAATTACAGTCAAAAGCTCCTACTTCTCACAGATAATCTACGCTTCTGGAGAACAAACTTCAGTAAGTTTCGTGGGCAATGTAATCTTGATCTGTGCAGTGCAGCCCTATATTGGCCAATGTGAAAGAAAGTGAAGTATTGCCCTCATATATTCTAAAAGTTTACTCTGAACATTGATGTCAATAGACATTAATGAAAAGAGTTTTTTTTTTTTTTTTTTTTTTTTTTAATGGTTATCCTTGACCAATTTGAAAATTTAGGACCTTGGTCACCTGTCAACCTATGTGCAATGTTTCATCCAAATCTGAGCAAAACTGTTAGAACTATGGCTGTTACAGTCAGACAGACACGCATGTAATTGCAATATCCCCTCTTGCATGAGCTTTGCTTTTGTGCAGGTGTAATGAATGTATTATGACACTTTTACCTCATGTTACTAAGACATAAATAAAGACATGGGCACTGCTCTCACTCATTCTGTAAAGTGATTAATCTGCAATTAGCAAACCGTGACAGCTAGTTGACACAGATAGCTTGCTGCTTCATAAAGTCACGTTTAAAGTTAGCTAGCCAGCAAGTCTGGTCATTAGTTCTTATAAGAATATAATAATAAGAACAATATCCGTAAAGAAGGAAAAGAGTAAAGTAACATCTGACATATTTATATATTTACTGATAATTATATTTTAACTACAGCTGCCATTTTGGATACTTTTACCACAGTTAAGAATAATGGAGTCAAACCTATAGTAAGCAGAAACCGCACTTTTTAGTTATTATTGTTTGCCATAATATCACTTTAGCACAGTTTATGTTTAGCACATTAGTTTGTCATGCTTTGATACTTCACAGCTTTAAATAAAAAAATCACAAAAACTACCCTTTTAAACTTCGCAACCACCTGGCCAAGTCAAATAATGTTTGCATTGACGTGGACAGATGATATTAAAAATGCTTTTTAAACTTGAACTGCACCCATATCTAATTTATTAATAGATAAATATTAATAATATCAGTCTGTCTGAAAACAAAAATGGAATTGGTCAGAAGGCAGATTTTCATGAGTTCTGATACACAGATTTCTGAAAGCTCCGTGCGACCTCTGGTGTTTTTGTGGATGTATGCATGCATGCATGCACAAGAAAGTGAGCGTGCGCCTTGTGAGCGTGAGTGTGTATGCTTGTGTGTCTGTGTGTGCACATGCTTACCGCTCCCTGGAACACAGAGTCATAAATGTTTTCAGTGCCGCACTCTGGACATGCAAAGGTGAATCTTTGGCAGTCACGGTAACGCTCCTCATCAGTCAGCTGGGCGGGCGCCCCAAACACGCCCCCCACCTCATCCTCCCGCTGGTGCTGCTGCTGTGCCCGGAACTGGGAGGGGTCCAGACCTAGGGGGCCAGGGGAACAAAGGGGGTTACACCCTAATATCTCTTTGCCAAGCTTTCAACACACACAGACTGATCACCTGACCATGAGACCACCACAGCAACATTAAAGACCTTTCCCTTAGATCCTTACTGACAGGACAGAACTGGGGCCACACAAATCAAATCACATGGGTGCAGAGCCTAGACATACACTCACTAATGAGTGAAGGGAATATCCCATTTTCAATTAACTAAACTACAGCAAAGAAATGTCCATTCACCTATCATGAGTGGCTCTGATTAGCAGTAGCGTATGAAAAATAAATAAACACACAAAAGCCCAGGATACATCCTCCACAATTTGGTTAAGTGGATAAGTGAGTAAACTAGAATAATCTAAATAAATAAATAAATAAACTAATAAATTTAAAAAACACATCTGCCAAGTAAAAGGCTAAAGAGATCAACAGTCACTGTTGGGCCTGTTGGCCAATATCACCATCAGCTGGCACCATCTACAGGCAGGCATGTGCACAGCCTGTTTTGTAGCTTTTGACTACAAAATATGACCTGCATTTTTAACACAAACTAAAAACATCATCCTGGAATTAGAAAAAACATCTAAGATTACACTTAAAGTACTTTCAGTAAATCAGTTCAAATACATTTTGTGAAAGTGAGTGAGTTCTAACGCTGGTTAGTGAAAATTTGGTTAACTGCTAAACCCCATTTAAGATGGAGCACTTGCCACCAAAAGGCGATGACAGAAAAGGGGATACTTAGTGTAGGCGAGAAAGGCATCTATGCACTCCTGCAGGAACACCTGGCCTGCGCCCTTCCACCATTCTGAATTCTAGACTCTTTTAAAGGAGCTTCCGCGTAACCCAGAAACGCAATGCCACAGCAGCGTGCTGAGCCCCCCTCTCCCCACCCTCCACCAATCATACATTTGTTGTGTATGCATGAAACTGTATATTGCAGCAAGATTAGTTATTTTAAAATAAAAGCTTAAGGTTGAAATTTAACCCATGAATGAAATACCTGCATTTTCCACGCACACAAAGCGACTCACCGAGCCAGGTAGCGATGAGCACAGCGTCGATGCCCTCGATGGGATCGCAGATTCTGGACACCACAGGATGAACCTGCTGGGCCAAGTAGTACTGTGTGTCCAGAGACAACCCCCCCTGCTTCTCCAGCTGCTCCGGGGCATAGGCCCGCTGGCTGGGGCTCAGGTTCGAGCCATCCTTAAGGAACATGGAGGGGGTACACAATAACTAATGTGTATGTGAAAATGAAAAATCAGCAATGACACATCAGCTTGACGGAGTTGACGGAACCAGTAACGGTCTATTGGAATGCGTGCACACACACCTCACTCCACCTCATGGGCAACCATTTGGCAAAGGCTCGCTTAACACATGCAACCAAGAGCGCCACTGTTTTTAAAGGCCTGCACTCATGTCCTGTCCTAAAATTTAGTAAATCTCACCTCCTCCTGTGCGCCACGCCTACCTGACAAATAATATAGGAGACTGTGTCCCCCGCTTTGACCCGGTGCCCCCCCTGGGAGTTCATCCACAGAGCCACATGCACATGTGGGAGACTCTTCTTATCGGGGTAGTCCTGAGGATCCTTAGTGAGAGCCTGTACAGACACATAATATACACCTACACAATTGCACAATTATCTCAGACACATACAATCATATGCAGTGTCGACACACATAATATAGACCCAAAAAAAACGCAATAATCTCAGACACATATACAATCACATGCAGTGTACAGACACAAAATATACTTGCACACAATTGCACAATATTCTCAGACACATACAACCACATGCAGTGTACTGACACATAATATACACCCACAGAATTACACACCTACACAATAATCTCAGACACATGTACAATCGCATGAAGAGTGTACAGTCACATAATATACACTCGCACAATTGCATGCACACACTCATATGCGTGCATGTGCACACAATATACACAAATTTATTCACACATAGGGTTGCAAAATTCCAGGAATATTCAAGGATGGAAACTTTCCATGGGAATTAATGGGAATTAACAGGAAATAACAGGAATAAAATGGAAATATAGCCCTATTTCCTCAGGCTGCATTTACCATGTCATATGCAGACAGAAACAAACTTTTTACCATATCATAAGCAGACATAATTGCAAAAATTCTCTGACACCCCCCTCCAAAAAAAAAAGACTTTTCTCTTAACACCTAAAAAAAACCCCCTAAAAACAGTCTTCTGAGTGTTGTTTTAGAATTCTATTTACATAGATAGTTGAAGTGTGAGTTTTTAAAAAAAAGTCAAGAAATGACAGACATGTGGAATAAACATGAACAAAATACATCCCATTTTACTGCGCAAGGGGTCAGTTGACCCCGCGGTTCTAGTGACGAGCAGTATACCGTGAGTAGCGCCAAGTGACATCGGCAGCACACTATGTGACCAAAGACGGAAAGTTTTGAAGAGAAGCTAACCGCTTGTCCAAAATTACCAATATTTATACGATCGCTTCACAGCGATAAAAATATCCTACTTATCAGACGTCGTTAATTTCGTCAACAAAAATATTTGTTATGACCCCTTTCTCCATGATGAAAAAAAAACAAAATAACAATTCAGAACAGGTCTTAGTGTTTAAAGTGAACAACTCATTTATAAAATAAATGTTTTACAATAAAGAATGAATGGAAATAGATTAATTCAATCTCCTCAATTAGCATGCTCAATCAAGCTACATCACATGGTACATCACATGGTAACAGCTAGCTAGCAGAAGGTGTTAACAAGGCATAAACTGTGTACTTTGCATTAGTATAAGTTTGCATGCACAAACTTATACTCTCACCTACTGAATACATGGATTGTCAATCAAGCCAGACTAAGCACTAAATATACCACATGTGGTATTACGCACAGCTATTTTGGAATGTAGCCAGGCAAATGCGCCCCTTCTAGAGCCGTTTGTCCATTCTGGGCTACTGTAGAAACATGGCGGTGCAACATGGCGGCCTCCGTGGAAGAGGACCCGCTCCCTATGTAGATATAAAGAGCTCATTCTAAGGTAACAAAAACACAACAATTATAATTTTCATGGGATTATACACTAATTAAAACATACTTATGAATATTATATTCCATTTCTGCCAAGTCTGTTCCGCTAGATGCCACTAAATTCTACACACTGCACCTTTAAAGGGATGCTGGCAAATTATCAGTACATGTGTGATGGAAGAGTGCGCTGCTGAATGCAGTGCATGGTTACAATTCAATTAAATGGGAATCCTTTTAACCAAAACATGCTATAAGACCTAGTATTGCTTCTTTATGTGTATTCCCCCAAAATAAGGTCACTATTAAAAGGTAAGATTTTTATATTTAAATTGTGCAAAATTCCCGAGCTTAACTTCCCTTACAAAATTTCCAGAAATATTCCGACCCTTTGAAACCCTATTCACACACACAGACAATATGCCCATACACACCCATACAATCACACACATACACAATACACTCAAGCGCATACAATGACATGCACGTATGCATATGCCACAGACAGTATACACATATACACTATATGACCAAAAGTATCTGGACACCCCTTGATCTGGGGCTGTTTTTCATAATCTGGGTTAGGCCCCTTAGATCCAGTGAATGCAAATCTTAATGCTAAAGCATAGAATAACATTCTAGACGATTCTGTTCTTCCCCAACAATTTGGGGAAGGCCTTGTTCTATTCCAGTATGACAATGGCCCCAGGCACACAGTAAGGTCCATGTAGAAATGGTTTTGTCAAGAACGGTGCGGAAGAACTCGACTGGCCTGCACAGAACCCTGACCCCAACCCCATCCTACACCTTTGGGATCAACTGGAAAGCCAACTGCGAGCCAGACCGTGTCACCCAATCAGTGCCTGTCCTCACAAATGGTTTTCTGGCTGAATGGCAAATCACTGCAGGAATGCTCCAACATCTATTGTAAAGCATTCCCAGAAGAGTGGAGGTCGTTATAGTAGCAAAGGGTGGACCAACTCCATATTAATGCCCATAATTCTGGATAAGATGTTGGATGTCAGGTGTCCAAATACTTTTGGCCATGTAGTGTATATTCACACACATACACCACATGGTATTCCACAGGACTACACAGACACACTCAAAGAAACTCAAACACACCTACAATAAATACACACACACACATAAAATCTCAAACACAATATGCAATCACACTAATGCAAATGATTTACACAGCACACATAAAATATGCCCTCAAAACAACTCACTGTTGTGAGAAAAGCGTCTCACACAAGCACAGAAACATACTGATGTCACACTAGCTAGCAGAAAAACAATTTGAGCGTTTCGATCATTTCAACTGTGTCATATATTCATACATATCGATCAATAAATCAGATACGCAATGCGGTTCAAAAGCTTTTAATAACCATTTTCAAAAAGACCAGTTCACACCAGTACAAACTGGGATGGCAGGTATGCCACACTGCCAAGTTACGCCTCAGCAGGGCGGCATACTCCATACCTATACAGCACTGAGAGTTTGGCACTTTTCAGGGTTTCCTATAGAAACAAGCACAATGACCACAGACTCTCAGCGGTTAAAAACATTAATTTCTGTACCTTTGGACCCCATTTCAACAGACAGAATTCACAATCAACTTCACACATCCACACAACAAAGCACTAAACTTAGGCATTTGCTACGTTTTTTCCTTCTCCTTTTTCCTGCCTGATTACGTCATCTCAAATGCTCCAGGCCCAAATAGAATATCTCCCCATTGGACATTTAGGTACATCAGCCAATAAAAACATTGGATACACAGGTATGGACGCATGAAGTAGTGCACTCGTTTAAAATAGCATAGTTTCAGAGTCTGCTTCACTAGTACGACACTTGGATAAGCAATAGGCCGGGTACAAATCCCCCCTCAGGAAAACCACTCACTCATAACACTGCCTAGCTGGGTAACTAAAAATAAAACGTTTAAACTTTTGCATCTGTATAATCTTTGCGGGAAAGTCATTTACATTTCTGTATTTATACAACTACAAATAAAATACACCCACACTTCACACAGTTCAGTGTTCGGCAATTTGACTGAGTTTAACATTAGCTACCTTGCTAACAAGACGACAGACTGACTGTATAACGTTAGATGGCTGTGAAATTAAACTCTAAAATCAGCGTTGCACTTCGGTCTGGTAGGTAATGTTACTAGTCGTATAGAAACTGACGCAAGACAATAACTTCACGGCTTGTTTCTCCAAAAGTGACAATGTCAAATGCAGCACTCTGCCGTTTCTACCTGTTCAATACTTTTTAACAAGGCTACCGTGGCAACTCTGCAATGCCACATTGTAGAACTTTCTCCTACAGAGCCCCACTACTGTAGAACACGCTTCCAAAATCTATAAGAGAGTCAGACACAATCTCAATATTCAAATCTAGATTAAAAACGCACCTTTATGTTCAGCCTTATAATCAATTATAGTCTGGAGACAGGATGTGAGAAGCCAGTAGCCATAGAGCATTGTGGGGTGGTATCCTTTCCTTACTGTCACCTGTCAATCAGCTGTGACCCCACTTCACATGGTCTGGCTCTAGATAGGCGGGTATGGTTGTCCCCCCCTCATGACTGCATGGGTTCTCGATCCCTGTCATAGTAGCACTGCAGCCACAAATTATTCCTGGTGGGGCCCCAATTGTAACTGAAATCCCCAATTCATACCACTGTCACTTTACCCACTGTCTGTTCTATTGCACATTCCCTAATCACCATTTCTACTTGCTTCCCCACGCTGCCGGCGGGGCTTTTGCCCCATATTTCGAGAGTGCTGTCGTCTGGACTCCCCCACCACTGCGGTCCAGCCCCTCTTTTGTCATTGCCTCCACCCTGCCCACTTCCGTCGCCACCTACTGCCCCTCACCACCACCACTCGGCCCCGTCCATCATCTGAGCCACAATTTGAACAATGTAAACATTGACTGACTGACCATGCTGGTCACCAATCTACACCCTGAGCCGACCAGAGGAAAATGGGTTTCCCCCTTGAGACTGGTTCCTCAAGAGACAGAATTCCACTGCCACAGAGAGTTTTTCCTTGCCAATGTTGCTTTAGGCTTGCTCCTGTGGGGGTTTAGGCCAGGGTTGTCTGTGAAGCATATTGTGACAATTTCTGTGAAATACGCTATATAAATACAATTTGATTGATTCACTGATTTCTACATTTTCATGTTCGATAGCCCTATATTTCCTCTACCGACATACAAAGAATTAGTAGGTCTGTCGTGTACGATAGCCACGTCGTGTACAATTAAAAATGCTTCCATTTAAAAATATGAAATACACTTTCATTAATTTGGCATTTATAGTAAAGGAAAAATGATTAAATCTTTCAGCTAGAATGAGTGTTTGCATGTATGTGTCCAGTATGTATGTCTCTCAGCCTACATTTATATTAATTACTATTATCTCATACCAAACACAGTACAAAAAGAAATTATTTGATGAAAAAAAACATACAAAAATGCCAAGTTACTCACACATACAAAGCACTGTCTATAAATCACTGTCTAGAAACAATTTAGGAAATATTGGGTAGCATTGCTTTGGAATACAGCTTGTTTAATTTGAGTGAGTTAAGATAGGCAATATTGTTACATGTAACTTGCCGCAGTTTTGATATCAATACTTTTAATGGCAGGCCTAGATTTGAATGAATGACTCATGTGTCAGTAACACATAACTTAACTTGGGATACCTGGAAAAATGGCAGGTGTGTGCCATCGGCTCACCAAATATCAATGTTTTCACTACGAAAACCACGCAATTAAAGCGCACATTTTATGGAAACAACATGCGATTCGATACAAATCAATCGCAATTTGATGCTGGGACAGCTCCGCATTATCTACCTGGATGGACAAATCAACAATTCCACCAATGCAGTGCAACGTCCAAATTGGGCCAGTTTACCATCTACAATGGCGTGTTCTGTCACAGCTGAGCAAATATTCCTTCATGCCAGCACATCTCTCAAAAAAGGGATTCTAAGCTGTCCAAAAACTACTTGAAATTATCTGGTTACCTGTTCAGACTCTGCTGTTATCAGATGTACACACCAACCCTGGGCCTGGCATCTCTCTCGGATCTGAACATGTTTATTCCCCTTATGCTACCTCGGCGTGGTGAGTGTTCTGCTGGTGCGACGGAGATAATAAAATCTTTTATAATAATTGGAGTGCACCGTCCACCAACAACTAGTAATGCTTTTTATGATAAGCTGTACTGTTTGTTAAAGGCGTGCAATTTTACAAAAGAGGTTATTTTATTTGGAGATTTCAACATTAACTGGCTTAATAAATCAAATAGGAAAAAACTTAAAAGCATAACTGGCAGTATTGATCTATCACAACTCATTAAAGGCCCCACACAGATAACTAGGTCCTCTGAAACACAAATTGATCTGATTTTTAGTAATAAGCCTGACCGATTACAGGATTGTCTGATCACAATCAAACACTCATAACCAGAAAACTTACAAAAAAGAGGTTCAAGTATTGTTCTAACAGGGCATTTCATCAACTTAGAATACCCAAGTGTGAGCTCGGCAACTTAAATGTATTAAATGGAATTAAATTGGGAAGAACATCTCTCTCACAACTGTTCAGAGGAAGGTGTAAATGTTTTTATGAATGTGATTCAGAATACTGTAAACAGTTTTATGAGGAAGGTGAAAAACAAATCTGGACAACGGAACTCTCTTCCTTGAGTAAGTGCATTGAAACCATTTTTAGATTAAATTAGAATATGATAGGTGTATATTTACCAGTTTAAGAAACAAAGTAACAAGTGAACTTCGAAGAGCCAAAGCAAATTTTTACATCAACATAATAAACAAAGCAAAAGGTAATGTGAAATTGATTTGGCAGAAAATTAACAGGAAAGAGTAATAAGTCTATACAAAATATCAAACTTTACGTGAATGGAAATTACACTCAAGATCATAGTATGATCGCAGAAGCTTTTAACAATTATTTTGTGGATTCAATTAACATTCTTAGAGACCCTTAGCTCAGAGATGCAGTATTCTGTACCAGAAACAATTGATAGCATCATACCCATGCTCACTCTTAAAGAGGTATCTGAATCAAAAGTTGATACGATTATCAGCTCACTGAAGAGTTCTAGGGCCAAAGATATACATGGAATAGACTCATTGTTTCTAAAAACTCAGACTCGCTTATAGGTCCCTTAACCAAGGTTATCAATTTATCTATTTCACAGGGAGTTTTTCCCACCATGTGGAAGTATGCAGTCATTACACCTATTTACAAATCAGGGGAACACACAACTATAGACCCATAAGCATCCTCCCTGTCATGTCTAAAGTTGCAGAGAAATGGGTAGCAATTTCACATCTTAATAACAGTTCTGTCTCACTTCATCCATTACAATTTGGTTTTAGGAAGCACTATTCCACTGAAACTGCCAATTGCAGACCTGCCAACCTTAGGAAAATATTTTGAGTACCACAATAGTCAGTGTAACGCTTAGTTCACATGCTTTCGCACATACCACTTCGCTTTGCACGCACACATGCACGCGCAAGCCTTTCTTCATAATTCTAGTTTTGACTGTTGAAGTGATCAGGCAAAATTGTATAATTTGACCTGATTCTAAAATATCACTTGCACTGCACTGGGCTATATTATGATATACTTGCAAGTCAAAAGTTTGAGTACACCTGCTTAAAACAATTTTTTTTCATGATTAATATTTCATTATATGATATGTGTGCTTATAAAAACAGATAACCATAAGTCAATTGCATTCAATTATTAAATAAAAATGGAAACAATTTATTTTGTATATTTTACAAACAATATATATTACTAACAATTTTCAAGTATTTACAGAAACTTACATTGTAATGTAAAAAAAAAAAAAAAAAAAACTTGTTGCGATGTAAAACAGTCAATTATGAATAAAACAAAGTTTCTGTTCATGATTTCCATTTTTATTTAATAATTAAATAATTGAATCAGCTTATATAGACACACATCATATAGGCCTAATGGAAAAAAAAAAAGTATTCAATTGAAAAATTATCTAGGAATGCAGGCCTTTGTAACTAGAGGTTTAGCTAAATTATTACCTGAAGCTCCTTGGTGGCTAATGTCAAAATCATAATTGCACAATGTGCAAAATGAATGGTGTGAAGTTTTGAGGGGCGGAGGCACGGCCATTGCTCCTGATATTTTGCGAGGAACTTCTGGGGGGCATGGACTTGCTTCTTTTTAGTAGGTCTGCTGCTCTCTCTCTTATGCCATATTATGGAAGGCTCTCCTTGTTAGTATCCTCGTCATCTGACGTCATGATTATTTTCTAACTGCAAGGCTGGTCGGGTGACTGGCTGCAATAATAGGAATTATTTGCAACGTTAGCAGTCTGTAGTCAAACACCTTTGCAATGGTCACTTTGCTCCAACAGAGCGTGCGCGATTCAAAGTTTGAACAGGGAGTCTCCGTAGCGTTTGAGTTACTACAGCTAAATTACTCCATCAGTTATTCTCACGTCTCGTAACGAGGCTAAATCGTATGCGACTATAACTATATACACAAATTCATCTCATTAGGATATACCCCTTGAAATGCATCATTTCGTAAAGTTACTGAACATGTTTTAACGTTTTGTATGTTAACATTACGGTCACATTTTTGTGCTTGATTATTACTCCCCACTTCCCATTTTACCTCAGCAATGCTGCGTTACGCCTCGGTGGATAATAAAGTACCGCTGCGTATCAGTGGATGTTGAGTGGGTCGGGGAGGGGTTACAGAACCACAAGCACAAGGTCGTAGCATCTTGTTCAATCCGAGGGATGTAGTTTAAATACCGAATAAATGTACGGTATTGTTTTGTATTAATTGATTGTTTTCCGTAATTCAATTACAATAATAAATTTTTTTTTTTTTTTGCGTAGTTTCAGCTGGCATTTCATACCTGCGTATTTTGACCAAGAATTGCGTGGTTGGTACACAAAATGCGTGCAGGTTGGCAGGTCTGCAATTGTTTCTTTTTGGAAAATGTGAAAGCCAGGATGGACAGTGGAGGTGTGGTTGGTGCTATATTCCTTGATTTGAGAAAAGCATCTGGTACAGTAAATCACAATGTTTTACTCACCAAGTTATCACAATTAAACTTTTCACCAGGTACTATCAAATGGATACAGTCTTACCCAGAGAATAGGAAACAGTGTGTACAGGTCTGCAATTCAAAATCTGGATACTTAAACTATGAAGTTGGAGTCCCAAAAGGGTCAATTCTAGGTCCACTGTTATTCAGTTTATATGTTAATGACCTTCCAGATGTCTGTCCTCCTGGTATAAATTGTCAAATGTATGCTGATGACACAGTTGTTTATGTGCATGCAAAAAATAAGCAGCAAGCTGCACATAGGCTCTCAGCTGCTATGGTACACATTTCAAACACTTCAAACATGCTTACATCTTAACATTAAAAAAACTGTTTGCATGTTTATTACAAAAAGGATGGATTTGGTAACTGAACCCAAAGTATTTGTCCAAGGGCAGAAACTTGAGGTAGTACATGAGTTTAAATATCTGGGACTCATAATTGATTCACAACTTAAAGTTACAATCTCAAAGATTTCCGTTTCGTTCTCTTTGGCGGTACCAATGGCGAGAAGTGGTAATTGCAGGTGTGTTTTTGGACCTCACTTCCCATAGATCCAACCGGATCCAACCAGTGTCACCTGTGTGACGTTAGTCAGTTGGCACCTGGGCCATGCCAACTATAACACTATTTACTGAATAAAAAATGGTTGTTATAAAAGTAACGTTATGTACATATTCATTCGTTGTCTAACATTAAGCTAACTTAAACTGTCTTTACACTGGCGAGCCGGGTTAAAATGCTATAGCAGACCTGGGCTAGAATTAGTGATGATCAATTTCCACAAACGTTCTTTATCCTTTTGCCCGGTATGGACATCTTTACACTGCAGAGAAGAATTTGCGGGATTCGCTGTGGCTCGTGCAATTATATATCTCGTGCACAATAAACTTTTTCGTGAATGATCGTTGTGTGATATTTTTTGAAACAACTGCCTTGCAAAATGTTACCCCTGGTGTTTCTGGTTTTGCTAGCTAAACTGTTTGAGAATAAAGCTGAGCTGGGTGTTGAATTAGCAATCAGAACAAGAAGAATAAAACGAAAACAGGAGATTTCATCAAAAAAGGCTGAAGGAACATATGAGGAAGCGTAATAAAATAATAACAACGCTAATCCATACTGCCATATTCTTTTATTTAGTTTTCTCCGGCTTGACACAGAAATCAGACCCGGCTCTGCTCCACGTATACCCCGGCTTTATTCCAATCATTATAATATACTGATGAACTTGATGGCAAGGTAAATAACGGTAACGTTAAGGCCAGTTCAGATCAATGATTCGCAACGAGACTAAACGGTTTTAAGAATGTTGAGAGCGTAGTTGCAGAGCGTCTGAAGCCTTTGCCTGGGGTCTCAAAAGACCCACCCTATCAAATCGCCAAGTGCAGTTTTAGAACGTTTACAATCTTGGAATTTTGTATCCAGTCTCGTTGCGAATCATTGATCTGAACTGACCTTTAGTTAGCTACATTGCAACGCTGCAACAAGGTAGCATTGAATTCGAGAGACGGTTTGCGAGGTCGGTACCGGTCGGTAGCATTAGCTAGCGTTTTTTATAATTGTTAGCTGACATTAGATTGTGTTAATTACATTAGCTAGCTAGCTAACGCAACGTTACCTGATATAAGAAATGGATACTGTGCGCAACGTTGTCTAAACTAATGTTGCCTTTCTTGACATGGTCCGGTAGCTATTTGCACAGCTAACGCTAGCTATGTAATTTAGTAACGTTACATTGTCATCAAATGTAATACGAAATCTACATCAACAAATAATATGACCTCTCATGTTACACAAAAACTTATTAGGGTTCCATAACCCCCCCCACCTTTAACGCTATATAGCAGACACAGGAAAAAACAGTACGCTGCTCACACACAAGTGAGTTGATTTTTTTACAGTCTCTGAGAGCAAGCCTGCTGCGCCTACCCTCTCTGGCGGACGAACCACTGATGAGTGATGGAAAACGCGTCACTATCTATGCGCCACTTGTGATTTTTTCCCGGGAATGTCGCCACAGACACCCAGTTCTTTAATCATAAATTATAATAGGCTCAATCACCATTGTGTTACCTAATTCAGAGATAGACATTTATTTTAATGAAAATCTTCGAGATTATTACTTTAATTTTAAAAAACATACAAGGATAATTGTGAACACGGTGAAATTTAACCTGGCTAATTTTAGATTAGAAACAATCTCACGACAGAGGCTGTAAAATTGTTTTTGAATGCCATGATTCTCCCTCATATCACTTATTGTCAAACTAGTTGGACACAGACATGTAAGACAACTCTCAAACCCATTGAGACAGTATACAAACAAGTTCTAAAGGTCCTAGACAAAAGGTCAAACTGACATAAAAATTGCGACATCTTAGCCAAGTATGACCTCCTAAATTGGGAAAATCTGGTCAAATTTGCAGATGCACGTTTAGTTTTTAAAATCCTTAATGGTCTCTCTCCTCCTGTGCTGACAGAGTTTGTGAAAAAAACTACAAGTAGGTCCACTAGGGCATCCACAAGAGGGGATTGCATAATACCATTAAGGAAAAGCGCTTTTAGCCAATCAGCCTTTTCTTTTAAAGCATCACATATTCGGAACACCCTGCCTGCAGACTTGAGACCTGGCAAACATTGGCACATTCACTCAAAATTTTGGTTATTGGGTAATCAGCAATGTCAACATGATATCTAAATATGCTGTCAGTATTTTAAATTTTATTTATATGTGTATACTGTGTGTATGTATATGTGGATATATGTGTATATATTAGGGCTGTCAATCGATTAAAATATTTAATCGCGATTAATCACATGATTGTCCATAGTTAATCGCGATTAATCGCAAATGAATCGCACATTTTTTCTGTTCAAAATGTACTTAAAGGGATATTTTTCAAGTGTTTAATACTCTGATCAACATGGACAAATATGCTTGCTTTATACTTTATGTTTATTTATTATAGGAAATCAATTAACAACCCAAAACAATGACAAATATTGTCCAGAAACCCTCAAAGGTACTGCATTTAGCATAACAAAATATGCTCAAATCATAACATGGCAAACTCAAGCCCAACAGGCAACAACATATGGGCATATTGACCTGCTAAACTTAACATTACTTAGTAATATGAGTAATCACACAATGTAGTGTGTCCAACTTTACGCTTATAAAGGTTCACTAAAACATCCCGTTTATTTTAAGCATTAACACAAAACGATGGACCTCAATGCATCGCAACACAACAGACACATTGTACAATAGGTAGCCTACATTGGTCAGCTAAATTTTCCATTACTCAAAGATCATTCCCTGGATCCCTAGCACTTATAAAGAAAATCACACAACATAATTGTGTCCAACCTCACATAGGGAAAATAAAGGCTCACAAAAACATTCTCTTCTACTATGTGGGATCAAAACAGGATGATACAAAATAAATAAAGTGAGCAGGAAGCAGTGGAAAGGGAGTATAACACAGAACTAGGACTCGAACTAGGATATTGCAGTTAGGCTATACTTCCATTTCTTTGCACCGAGCCAGTTGCTTAAACAGACAAACCTGTTTACATTGTTGGACGACAGGGCAGCTCCCTTCTTCTGAACAATATGCACAATGAAAAACTGCGTTCATGCTGTTTTACTCGGGAAAACATGGATTCCCACAAAAAACGCTGCTTTATTTTATTGTTAAGGAGTATATTAAATGAGTAAATAGAGTGAAACCGCTAGTTAGCTAGTTAGGCTGCAGTAGTACTGAAATGTAAATATGGTATCACTGTCAGGTGTTTCGTTATATCATTTGCAGCATTTATTTCTGAGCAAAATAACGTTTGCTAGCTAAGCTGGCTAGCGAGAAAAGATGCTGATGGATATCGTAATTTCACAAATTGCTATAATGAATGGGAAACATAAACGATACTAACATGTATCATATAATCACCCACCCAAATGAAAACGCATGAAAAGCCTAAATACACCATTTTTCTTTCTTACCACGAACTACAAATGCCGCCATTTATCTTAATGTGACGTCGAATTTCCGACCTATAATTCCGAGGTCTACGACCGTTCAGTTGCTTTTTTCACAAGTCGGACCTCGTTTTTTACTATTTCCAAGTTGTCTTGAACGCAGCATAAGGGTCGGGCAAACGTTCATCATAGAATGCGTGTTAACGTGCGTTAAAAAAATTAGTGGCGTTAAAATGAATTTGCGTTAACGCGTTATTATCACGTTAACTTTGACAGCCCTAGTATATATATATATATATATATATATATATATATATATATATATATATATATATATATGTATGTATGTATGTATGTATGTATGTATATGTATGTATATATATTATGGCTGTTATGTCACTACTAAACTGCATGTGTGTTGTGTAATATTGTGGAGTCTTTGCATGTCATCAAGTGATGCATCGTTTTGTGCTTTTTTAAGCTTGAATACTTTCTGTATGTGCTTGTTTTATGCTGTATATGCTTGCCTTATGTGCTCCATTGTTCCTTTGCATGTGCCTGCTTCTGTGTTGCTCATGCCTGCTTACAAGCTGTGTGTGTATGTTTTTATGTGCTTTTAATGTTGTACTATGGCTTCTAGTCTGGTCTGCTTGTTATTAATGTGTTAACATCAGCCTGCCCAGGGACAACAGATGGAAATTAGCGATCTAGCTAAATCTGGCACATTTACATCACATAATAGTGATGTTGATCAATGGGTATTGTCCCTGTCAAATAAATAAATAAATAAATAAATAAACTTAGCCAGGAGGCTACTCAAGTAAAAAAGCCAAAAATCATTTTAAAGGCAATGAAAGCCACAGATATTAATCAAATAAACCTTACTTAAAACTGATACTTAAAAGTCCTAATTTATGTCTTGCCACTCCGCTAAGTGTAATTTCCAGGCACTACATATTTTGCTTGGTTATTCCTCAACAGTGGTAAAAGTAGACATTAATGAAAAACATGTATGTTAGCTAGCATGCTAATTTTAATATACATTAATGCTATTTTATACTCCATAATATTACAACAAATATTTGACTAAACTGGACACCTTTAAAAGTGAGCCATTTCGGCTAGCCATCACAAGTTACTAAATGTTAGAATATCAGATAGACAATTTATTGAATGGGCGAGAGCAGTGCACAAAAAAACTTCACTGTTCATGCATTAGTAATATGAGGAAGTAGTCTAAGTAGGGCGATATGACCAAAATATGATATTTCTCATTCTATCAATGGTATAGCAATACTTGACGGTATTGTGTGTTCCAATACAAATTCCATGAGAAAAAATCTCAAATACACTGTACAGTAACTGTAGAAAAATAAGGATAAATCAAAATGCAGTAACGATCAATTTCATCATATTAGGACCATGGATAAATCGTGTGAATTATCAAATATGATTCAAAATCAAAAACCCTTCAAACCTACAAATACTAACAAGCTACTATAGAAAATAACCAAGCAAAATAAAAAAACCTGCGCTTCTAGGTATGTAGTTACATAAAATTTTTAAAAATTAATTAATTAGGAGTGATAAGCCATATCAACGAATACTGAAAAAAATGTGTTGCTTGCAAAGTCATATGTTTCTTTTAATCAAACAATTTGAGTTTCACTCAACACACAATTCACCTAAAGGTTTGTCACAAATTCTTTATCATACGGTTGCAATTTTTTATATTCACTGGATGAGGAAAAAATAAAATACCTTGGACATGGAACGTTGCATGAATTCATACCTGTATACCATAAAAATAAGTGTAATATTACAATAATTGCACTGATGTGGAAGCCTGCATGGAAAGTTTGGTGGTCAGCTTTGCAGGGTTTCCGAAACAAGGTAGCTACAACATGGCTTCTGCATGGTCTTGAAGGGGTGGGGGGGTTATTACCTTGTGAATCTGGAACTGAGTGAGCGGGACCGTCCCATTCACCACTCTCTCTCCCACCTCGATCAGGTGCCTCTGAATGTTCTCCACTATGGTGTCCCGGCTCTGGTCCGATAGGATCTGTCCGATCACGTAGCTGTGGAAAACGAGGAAGGCGAATGTCCACAGATGGAACAGGAGGGGACCAGAAGGCAACAGCAAGGATAGAGGTGTGGACAGCGATTAGGCAGAGGTGTAGAGTGAGTGATGAAGTGTAAGTTGAGTGAGAGGTAAAGAAGTAAAATATGCGCTAAGCAGAGGTAAACAGCGAGAGAGACAGGTGGAGGAGTAAAGTACGGGGTCAGCACAGGTAAAGAGAAAGACAGGTGGAGGAGTAAAGTATGGGCTCAGCACAGGTAAAGAACGAGGGATACAGGCAGAGAAGTGAAGTATGTGGTCAGCAAAGGTAAGGAGTGAGAGACAGGTGGAGGAGTGAAGTGCATGGTGAGTGGGGTGGAGTGGGGTAGAGGGGAGCACAGGAGACACCGCTAAGAGCTTACTTGCCGCAGTCTTTAGCCAAGTCACACCAGTCCCTGCGCACAATGTCCAGGCCCTTCAGTTCCTGCTTGGTGGTGTACCGGCCATCCCCAGTTGGCTCCACACACAGCGCTGCGTACTTCTTCTTCTTCAGCAACAGCAGAGACTTAAACACGCCGTCGATATCGATCTCCAGCTGCTTATACAGCTTATTCACCTCGGTTTTCACCTGATCTCACACACAAATATAATCACACTCACAGCAATGCATGCACTTAAAAGGAAACTTGTAGGTTGGCATACCCAGGATTTAATGTGCTGGGAAATGATGTAGTTAAAGTTAAAAATAAAAAATACATCTGTGCATACTTTTGTAATGTGGTTGGCCACGCCCACCTCAAATCTGGGGAAATTGAACGTGATGTCACATAGGGGAGTCGGACAAGAGCGAGAGCTATGATCAATGGCAAAGTAAGCAATATTAACAGAGAGATTAATCCCAATCTCGACATTGTGGAGACTTGATGAGGCAGGGTTTCCGCCGGTGTATTGCAAGCCCGGCGGCCCGCCGGGCCTAAATTGACCCCCCGCCGGGCCTAAGCATCTGGGAATCTTTTTTTTTTAAATTTTTTTATTAATGTATTTTTAAGATGGTTTTCAAACAACAGTTACAGTGGAGCGGCTTGGTTGGAAAGCTCACGAGCGACATCTGTTGGTTAAAACGTGAACGCACTATAGGAAAACAGTTCTGTTCTTTACCCTCATTGTGCATAGTGACATTCAACACTTGATGCTTCCAACTATCACAAGCTAACGGTACCTAGCAAGGCACCATTTCTTTAGTAGGCTAACTAACCTCGTTACAAACAGTGTTATCACTTCATCTCGTCGGTAAGCACATTCTTTTTATATTAAGTTAAGCAGTGTGTATGTAACGTTAAACTTGTAGCATGGATGTAACTTTCGATACATTGTAACATTACATGATTTATTAATCGTCATCTAAATAACGACTTCACTTGTTTATTAATAACGTTAGCTTGGTGGCATTGATGTGCACGACAACGTGGTCATTTAGCTAACTTAGCTAGCTAGCCAAACAGTATGTAACACAGATACATAGATATTTTGTTGTGGTTGAAATGTGCCCAGCATTCCAAGGCTGTACATTGTTGTAAGATTCAGTAGCCAATAAGTAGGCAGTGTTGTGCATATCCAGCTCTTACAGCTCGTTTCCAGCCCAAACCACTGCAAAGAGAGCAAACTTTTTTTTTTGTCAGTGACATTTCCTTCTGACATCTACGACGGCAATCGCAAACACAACATTTATTTTGCCTTTTATTATAGCTATTTCCATGGATAAAATCACATTTATTATTATTATTTATTGGTAAAAACATTTACTTCATATCCAGGGAGATAGCCAACTACTTGCACGCTACATGACATGTGTAGCCATTTAGTAATACGATCGCATTTCAGGCTAGAAAATAACCTGTTAATCCAGAGAAATTGCCGAGTTGTCTTCTAATCTTTATCGCAACAGAATGTATCAAGGCTGGCAGCCCGGATCAAATTTGTTGTGACAGCTGCCGTCCAAAACAAACACCTGAGAGCGGCTGCCTGCGTGCGTGCCTCCCCCAAGCTGTTATGTCATTGTTTTGCAATGCGCAGCTGTCGTAAAAACATGCTGGCTTCGATAAGCGGAATCGATAAGCTCGGAGCCATACGATTCCAATGAATAGGACAACTTGGAACCGGTTCGCGATTCCGATCCCTATTTAAATGTGCCCAGCATTCCAAGGCTTGTTGTAAGATTCAGTAGCCAAACAGGACTTGAATACAAGTTTTTTGTAGAGTGCAAAAACTTTGATATTATTTACTTTAATTTAATTTAATTTCCTTTGTTGTTGTTGAAAACACAGCATTCCAAGTCTGTACATTGTTGTCAGATTCTTTGTAAGACTATGCTATGCTGTAAATAGTTGTTGATTTTTTTAAATGTGTGTTGAATAAATGACTTATAACAACATTCACATTACGTAGTTATATTTTCAAATCTCCAGTCAGCTTTTAGCACTGACTTAATGTAGGGCCCAATGGAATCTGTGTTATAGCTTTTTAAAATTCTCAATTCTGCGATTCCGTCCGTGATTCTGTTATCACAGAAACTATAGGGCCCTACCTTAATGCTGCGATCAGTCTGTCGCAGGCCCCCGTCAAAAGGTACTTGCCACCGGGCCTAACAACTTTTCTGGGGGAAACCCTGAATGAGGTATAAAATAGTCTTGCAAATACTTGTGATGGGCCACAGCCACATAATTTCGAGCCTGCAAGGTGCCCAATAGACCGGAAACATCAAGGATGACAAAAAACAATGGGGCATGCCAATAGATGAAGCCGTGGTGTGAGGAGAACCTGTTGCGAACTGGGCAGATGTCTTGTGAGTGACTCGTGAGAGCTAGTATACTGACAATATTTCTGCTGCTGAACATTATTTGCTAAGTTAATACGTATCAGGCAGTATCTAAAACAAACAGTATTAAGGGAGAGGCTGCGTCTGAAAGCTTATGTCTAGCTAGCAACATCCCAGTTAATTAATAGTACTGGAGCACTAACACGATAATACGAAATAAAGCACATTTATTTAAATAAAATACAGAAACTATGTAGACTACGCAGAAGTATAAAACAGCCTTAACTGTCATATTAGTTGTTCTATAGCAAACAATCCTGACGATAGCTAACAAGCATGCCCACACAATTACTGTATTGTTGCAGAATTACCAGTTGGTTAGTTGTAATATCACAGACTGGAGGATAATGGACCCGTGAATTCAATACAAATTAACAGTAATTTTTTTCAGTCAGTTAAACTCAGATTGGACCACATCAGTTGTCTGGTGGGGACCACATCAGTACAAATAGCCTAATTAGAAAACCAGGGTTAGTTGGCCTAGTGTCATGTTTACGTTACCTAAGCTAACATTAGCTAGCTCGCCATCTAGTTAACTGGGATGATGCTATCTAAACATTAGCTTTTAGATGCAGATTATTATGGTTTACTGGATACGTAGGCACAAGCTAATTGCTTTCTCTAGAACTATAAAACGACGCTGAAGTTAGCTCCTGATTCGCAGCTCCCGATTCGAAAATTCCGGTGCACCTTAAATCGGTTGTATATGATTGGATGGTTTTGCAGTCTTCCTTACGTGTTTGCAAAGGTTATAATTTGCTTCTAAAAGTGAGATACGTCTCAAGAAATTGAAATTGAACAATGGTGGTAATGTGAAATTATTATTATTATTTTTTAATTATGTTACGTTCACTTCACGTCTTTTTAAGGCTTTAATATTTAATATTTAATATTTTCAGATACCCAAGTTTCACACATTTTGTTTTCCCCTCAAAATATAATACTCTCAGCATTGCATCACATATGAAATATCACTGCACTGTATACAAACAAAACTCCAAACTGTGTATATAAATAAATGCAGTAATAAAAACCTTTTTGAAAATGAACATATTGGATGGCAATTTCACCTCAAAATTTAAAGGTCTCAAACTTTTGACACTTCGGGTCCTGGTCGACATCCCACACCATTTCTATGAAATTTACTGTACCATTTTTGAATAATCCCACTTCAAACCTTTGGAATCCAATAGAGGCCAATTGAAAAAATGCAGATTTGGATTGAAATAAATCCTGACAATTTAAAGGTCTCAAAGTTTTGACACTTGGACTGGACTGCATTTATATAGCGCTTTTATCCAAAGCGCTTTACAATTGTTCATGACAGAAGGTATCCTGACCTATGTCCTACCCAGTTTCTGCAAATATTTACTGTAGCGTCCCACTTCAAACCTTCAATGTAATCCAATGCAAGGCAATTGATAAAAGTTAAATTTTGGATTGAAATATCTCTCCAAAATTAAAAGGTCTCAAACTTTTGACTCTTGTTCATGATAGAAGGGATCCTGGTCTACAACCTACCCCATTTCTGTGAAATGTTACTGTAGCATTTTGAATAATCCCACTTCAAATTTTCCAAGTAATCCAATAAAGACTAATCCAAAAAAGTGAAAATTTGGATTGAAATATCTCTCCAAAATTAAAAGGTCTCAAACTTTTGACTCTTGTTCATGATAGAAGGGATCCTGGTCTACAACCTACCCCATTGCTGTGAAATGTTACTGTAGCATTTTTTAATAATCCCACTTCAAAAGCTTTATGTAAGCCAATAATGTAAAAAAAAAAAAAAAAAAAAAAAATTTGAGTTCGAATTTCTCCTCATTTAAAAGGTCTCAACATTTTGACACTTGTTCATGATAGACGGGGTCCTGGTCTACAACCTACCTCATTTCTGCAAAGACTTACTGTATCTTTTTTGAATAATCTCACTACAAAACCTCTGTGTAATCCAATACAAGATTGACCCCACTAGACCCCCTGTTTTGTAGTTCTAATGACCTTCAGTATGCAATTATTGTACGCCACTTTGAATAAAAGCATCTGACAAATAAATGTAATGAGTTTGCATTGAATCACTCTCTGCTTCATTTGATCTGGGCAGTTGTAGACTGCTTGTAAAAGCAGACAGCTATTCTTCCTTTGACTCTTCTATGCAAGTTTAGCTGTAGTCTGTTGTGTGAAAATAATTAGTTGTGATTCCACATGTCAGGGGAAGACTTGTCACATACAGCTTTGACATGCAGTCTATGGGTGCCAGAGAGACTAGTGGGGGTCACTAGAGAGTGATGGAACATGGCTCCCTAACCAACTGAGCGCCTCCATATCCAGTCTGATGCAATTACTGAGTGCACATCGCCCTATGGATTCCCTAAGAGCACATCAGGCCCTGACATGATCCAGAAAGTCCTTTCAGTTTTGGGAAGAAAGTCCAATTGACAATGTCAATTTTTTGACGAAGCCTGCACCTAACAAAATGTTGTCAACAATTTTTCGTAATTTCTTGGAAAGTACTATTATTATTGAGGACTTCTGGGCATAGCTAAGCCATATGTTTGCTGATAGACCTATCTGACATCGTTTTCTAGAGCAAAACAGAAGTGGATAGAACTGTCATTGATTTACTGTCTCTGTGTCTATCTACTGAACACAGATAAAATTTCATCATTGCTATGTGAGTATTAATGCACAAAATATTATTTTTGAAATTGAGTGTCTTTAAATAGGTTAGTGGTGTTATAATGTGGATATTTCACACTCTAATGTAAGTGTTAGTAGTTAATAGTGTAATAGTTTTTGTGACGTATACAACAGTCAGGGTTCATACACTTTTTCACCAATGATTTTCAATGACTTTTCCATGACTTCTCCACAACCTTTAACTGAATTTCCATGACCAAAACAAATGACTTTATCTCAGCGGGACGATTTAAAATTATTTATTGTAACACTAAGTAAACTTAGGTCTGCATCTGAAACATATGGTGCCTATGCATATGCTCCCGAAATTTAATCTGTGCGACCTCTAAATATAATTGGGAGCATTTGTGCGAGTGCAAATAATTGTTCTGGTGCGACCTTTTTTTTCCTTTTTCTTTTTCCAGTCGAACGTCTCTTTTGTACATTCGCTAGTTAGTACACTCAGTATGTGCCTTGTGAGCTGACGGTGACCCTTCTAACCAATCGTGAGCTTGACATTCTTACCTTTAATGCTGATTTTAAATAGGTTAATATTAGCCTTAAATCACTCCCTTTCGCTGCACTCCACTGTCACGCGACACAGAGAGCTAACGCGTTAACTAATGTTACCTGAAGACAAAAGTTTATGTTCAATTTATTAGCGTTATCGAAAGCTGAAAAGTTCAAGCGAACGATTACGGCATTTTTTTTTTGAAACGTTAACGTAGTGTTTTGTATAGCGACCTGGTTGAAACAGCTAATTTCTCCGCTGCAGTTTACTGGCGGTTGATTTAATTAGCGGTATTAATGTGACGAGAAGCGCTTTGTCGTTTGAATGCATAACACGCAATTGCTTGAAGAGTCGACACATTTTAGGCCTGACAGTATAACTGTTACTTGTAAACCGTACTGTTATATTGTCGTTTATCAATAAAAAATCTATTGCATATATTGCTGGTGCTCCTTACATTTTGGTGGGTGCTCCTAGCTTTTTGAAGTTGGGAGTGCTACGAAGTAAAAAAGTTAATTTCGAGCCCTGATATATTATTGAAGCTGCACTTCCCTGGCATATTGTCGGCACAGTCGGGCCTATGTTTACTAACTGCTACATTAGCAGAAGGGTGCCTGTTGGGCGTGGCTGTAAACAGAATGAGCCAGACCGAATTAACTTCTCTCACCACCAAAATACCGCGAAGGTTACGTGGCAATTTACGTTTTATTACTATACATACTATGTTTATGATTGGATTAATTAGTAATTATATTTGATGCAACTTTAGCTATATTTCCATTACTTTTCAAAAAATATTATTTTCCATAACTTTTCCAGGGCCTGGAAATTGCATTTTAAATTTCAATGACTTTTCCAGGTTTTTCATGACTGTACGAACCCTGAACAGTGATGAGGAGAGTGCTGGAACATTGCCAAAACGTGGTGGATGGTTGAAAATTGTTTTCATATCATCCCATCTCCAAACAAGAAAACATACGAGAGTACAGAGTATAGAAATACACACAAGTTAATTATTACACATTTAGGTACTGTACCGCTTTGTGTGACAATATTTTTGCATTATGTTTAAATCTGATATCAATGTTTCATCTTAAACCTTCATAAGGGGCTAATTTATATGCTTTACAATGGACAAAAAGCACTATATTCATTTTCGGAGAGATTTTGGATTTGTTTCTGGACCCCTAGCTATTTTAGACCACTGTACTGACAGAAAGCTTGTAATTACCACTTGAAAATGAGGCAAAGTGAGTTTATTGAGTAAAAACAGTTGATTTGTAGTGAAATACATGAATTTGTTGTGATTTACAGCAATGCATAATTTAGACATTTTGGGTAGATTTGGGTAGATGCTGGGTACACTGCTTAGTTTTTGCTTCACTGTAGTTCTACATATCCACCCTTAGATTTTATAAAGTTGTGGTCAAGCTGCTTTTGATCCAGGACTTTAACCTGCTGTATATATGCAATCTCCCAGTATTTTATTACAAACTAAAAAAGAGCAAATTCATTTTAGATTTTTTGCCTAGATAATTGCATTTGTGGCACATTATTTCTTCCAAAATTATGAATATAAAGGAATCTAATAGCTAGTATTGTAAATGGTACAAATGGTGTTCACATCTGGAGTTATAAAGCTTTAAATAGGGTACCCCCTAAATGGGCAAGGATTGGCCAGATTTTGCACGTGTGCTAAGTGGTTAAAGTTGTTGTTTGCTCTTCATTTTAAAGAAGGTATCGGTTCAGGCACCGTTTAGGAATCGGTACCTTTTTAAATTATAGGTTTTGGCACCGGTATCTGAAAAATCCAAACAATACCCAACCTAAAGTATTTTCCAAGAAATTATGAAATATCGTTGACAACGTTTCGTTAGGTGCAGTGTCTTTTACTGCTACCACATACTGAGTGAATGCATAAGTGAATGCGATAAGAAAATTCTCGGTTACGCTAACTGATAAAACGCTATTCCAAAAGCAAAATCAGACATGTTATACATCGTTGGAAAGCTTATACTCTCACCGACTGAATAAATGAATTGTCAATCAAGCCAAACTGTACTAAAAATGGCAACAACGCCGTAAACAACAGGTGTGGTATTACGCACAGCTATTTTGGAAGGTACCCAGGCATCACAAATGCGTGTATATTTCATAGCAAAGTTGTAGAGCACATTCAGATGCATAGGTCGATTAAGTTTTGTGTTGATCTGACTTATGGTGTAAGAGTTATGGCCTTTTACGCATGACCATTTGTTATAGTGCCACCATCTGGCTGACATAGGTGATTTGTAGTGCCTGAGTAGTGGGGAACCCACCTACCAAATTTGGTTGCTTTAGGACTTATGGTTGCTGAGCCTCAGACACTTTTAGTGGAGAAAAATAATAATAATAATAACAATAATCCTAACAGCTACAATAGGGTTCCACCAGCTTCGCTGCTTGGACCACTAATAATAATAATATTTTTTTATGACAGAAGCTGACACTTCATTTAACCCCTCATTTTACAGGCTACATGTGTACAAGTTACATTTCTGAAACAGGCTACACTATGCCTATTCATTATCAGGCTGGTTATGGTTTTATTATTGAGATTGAGAAGTTATGCAGAGTAGACTTTGTTCCACAACACTTGTATTTTTTGAAGAATACTTGCCTTCTGATAAGCCTATTGTTTTTCTGTGGAATTAAAAACCAGTAAGAAAACTTGTCTAATCTCTAACTATTCTTGTCGCAGAGATGCTTATTATGCTTGTTTTCAACCACAATAAAGCTTCTTGAAGATGCTTCCGGTTTGTATGGGAATTTCTGGATTCCTGAGAGGACATGCAAAAATAGTGGGAATTGAAAATGTTCCAAATGAAGGAAAAATGTCTAACCCCAGCCCTTACTCCTTTCCCCATGGGTACCCCCCCCTATCTGGCCATCAAACCAGAGACATTACCTTGTTGCCGAGCTTGTAGACCTCGTCCAGGTTGCAGCTGTTGGTGTTGATCATGATGGAGTCCGTATCTCCATAGATCACCTCCAGGTTCATCTGCAAGAAACAAGTTATGCCAAACCCAGGACCGGAGACATTAGAGCTCACACTCCAGTGTGGGTTTACACCTACTGACATATCTGACTACACAACTCAAAGCACAACACAGCAGGGTCCAGCATAGTACAGCACAACAGGGTCCAGGATGGTCCAGCACAGTACAGAGTGAAAATGCGCTGGATTATCTAAAAGAATCATCTCATCATGAGGATTCTATTCAGCCGCTGGGCCTTCCTCTGTGTTCCTCTGTCTCTTTTACCGCATTTTTATTTTACCTGCTCTATTACTGCACTCTAAGAGCACTTAATGAAAGGCACAATACAAACAATTGCATATTATTATCATGGCATGCAGGATCGGACATAAATGCCAAAGGCCTGCAACAGAGGGAAGATGGGGATTCTCACAGTGGAGATGTGGAACACCACACAGGGTCCAAGTGAACTGGTACAGAATGAACATGGCTTACCTTCTGCACCATGTCTTTGGTGTGCATAAGGATCTGAAACAAGAAAAACAACAAACCATCAACACACAGTGCTGTTGCAAGGCATTCTAGGCAAATTCCCAGTTTAATCCCATTTTTACAACTCTGGATGACATGAATCTAAGGTTCCTCCAGCAACAGTAACTCAGGTCTGTCCTGATGCATCTTCACTTTGAAAACTCCCCAAGTCTGGCCTCGTTTGGCACTTGGCCACAGCTATTTGGCGACAAGAGGGTCCCGATTCAGCTTGTAGTCTCAGGAAGACTTACCACAGTAGGAACTATAATGTGGTGGCAGTAATTGTGGGAAATCTTGGGGGTGGGGATAGTAAAAACTGCCTTTTGAATTTTTAAATGTCCCTGTGGTCCAACTTATATAGTTTCTAAAATAGTCTAATAAATGGTAGCAATGAAAATTAGTGTGCAGGGTTTTCCTTCTTTCTACATGTAAATCCAGCCCCTACATAAAGACTGGGATGTGCGTATGTTTTTCCAATCTTGATACACATTTGCATTTTCATCAGAATATTTTCTTAAGCAGACAATAACAGATATAAAAATACAAAGTTGTGTAGGCTTTTAAAGTATTCTCATAAAATCATTACATCTCAGTAATGTGAACTAAAGACATTGAAATGGTTTGCCATATCCTCCAGGTTGAAGCGGACGCCGTGAAGCCATGAGAGAATTTATGAGTTGTCACATGACCTTGTTACAAAACAAAAGCAGTTTTGCATGACACTTGTTCAGTGTCTTGAAAAATCAGAGGCCAGTGCGACTAGGTCACTGGCAAGGTGTATTTCAGTATTTGTAATCATGTTTTTCAGTTCTTGGTTCAGCCAAGACAATTGTTTGAAAATTGTTTGTTGGAAAAATGCAATTGCCCGATTCTGATGATGACCATATTGCAAGCTTTTGGTGCTTCAATTGTACTGTGAGTTACTTAGATTAATTGCTCATGCCCGCCAGGAACAAATGGAAGAAATCAGTTGTGTTATTGCATTTCCAGGCCACGATGGCCATCTTGCAGAGGAACCGCTTGCAGAAGTACCAGATAGAAACGTGTTCAAAGGGATCATATCACCCTCTTTCTTTTCTAGTTCTTATTTAGTCCGGTGGTGGATAATCGGAAGTAGAAGGGCACTGGCTTAGACAAGAAATGGATTGTGGTTAATCTGGGGGTGGGGGGTTAGGACAGGAAGGGAATTGCAGGTAATGTGATACTGGGGGAGGGGGGAGTTACACAGGTAACAGCTGATCAGTTGTTGCCGTAACACAATAAAAGACACACCCAAAGTAATGAACTGCAGGTGAGGAGGCCGCACCCATTGATAGGATCGACAGCAGAAGCTTGTGCATGGATCCCACCTCCCCCACCTCCCCAACTCAATCCAAACCCCCTCCTCCCACATTCATTTCCACTGCAGACTGAGCACAGCTGCACAGAGAGCAAACAGGCTTCACAAAAAAAAAAAAAAAAAAAAAAAAAAAAAAAGAATTTAATTAGCAAATCTATTCAGTAATTCAACACTTAGCGACAGAAAAAAGCCTCTGTGATTTCCTTTTAAATGAAGGATAATTGTCTAAGAGGGTTATTAGCGGCATTGAAATGGGGCTCCAGATTTACTACACTGCCACAGTCATAATAACAGCTAATGACCTTAATCACCAGCGATTTGTGTGTGACGGACCAGACTCTTGCACCGACACCCGTGGCATGCATGTGATGGTGGGGTAGGATGGGGGTGGGATTCCAGCTTCCACCAGCTGCAGAGCTGGACACAGGCACAGGTGCCGGAGAAAGGTCTGGAGGAGGCCGATAACGGGAGCTGCTGCTGTGAGCTCAGTCACACAGCCGCACAGCCAAGAGGGGAACACCTTCCACTCCCAAATGTGACAGCCCCCCCCGCTTATGAAGGTGGGAGCATTTACACATTATTTTTTCACCACTCAAAAATCGTATCCCGTCATAGCACCAAGATAAACCCGACAATAGCCCTAAGATGTGCCAATACAGCAGTTAAAACGTTGCTCACCGAATAACAAAATTAATAAGACAAAGTTTTCAAAAATTATTCCATGTCATTCTACAGTCAAAATCTGCGACTAAATATTGAATTATTATACAACCTTACTATTGGTTTACACGTAGCGATGTCCATTTTGAGACTGAGTGGTCATATATTGCCTTGGACAATCCGTTTGTGAAATACACGCACATTTGTGACGCCTGGGTACCTTCCAAAATAGCTGTGTGTAATACCACACGTGTTGTTTACGGTGTTGTCGACCTTTTTAGTACAGTCTGGCTTGATTGACAATTCTTTACTCAGTAGGTGAGAGTATAAGCTTTCTAACGATGTATAACGTCTAATTTCGCATGGTACGGTATGGTCTGAGGGGGGAAGAGTTTATTTAAGCTCCTCAGTCAGTTCAGTCAGGAAGAGGCTGTGGGTGAGAGAGCACCTAGCTGAGAGCCTAGTACAGAGAAAGAGCATGGAAGGACTAATTGCCATATGCTTATTTATTTCTTATTACTTTTGTAATTATTTGACACTTTATTAGATTTGTACAGCACTGTTAATAAATGATCACTTTTCACCCTATTTCTGTTGTTGGCCTCCTGTTTGCTGCTCATCATCCTCACAAAGTTTTTGATCCAGCACATGTATAGTTTAACCTGCTGTATATATGCAATCTCTCAGTATTTCATTGGGAACTAAAAAAGAGTAAATTCATTTCAGATTTTTTGTCTAGACAATTGCATTTGTGGCACTTTATATTCATAATTTTGAAAGAAATTAACTAATCTGCATTAGTACTGTAAATTGTACAAATGTCTTGCTACATTTAAGCCATTTTTCAAGTCTCTGTGGTGTTCACATCTGGAATTATAAAGCTTTAAATTGGGTACCCCCTATATAGACAAGGACTGGCCAGATTTGGCATGTGCGCTAACGGGTTAATGTGGCCTTCATAAATTATCTGGAAAAAGATAAAATGAAAAAATAAAGCTTGCCCATCACTCCCATTAGAGGAGGATGGAAGGAGGAGGAAACTAGGGAAGTGAGTGACAGTGGGTGTGTGTAACGGAGTACCATTTACTGAAGTAAACTAGAAATACCGCCTCGCGGTTGAATGCCTCCGCCAACCAGTAGCCAGTGCTCTGTTCGACCGTTCGGATATAAAATGTCATCACTTCATTTTATCCTATTAGATATTTGTGTGAAACTTAGTCATAATTAGCGTATGAATTCTTGAGTTATGGCCAAAAACATGTTTTGTGAGGTCACAGTGACCTTGACCTTTGACCACCAAAATCTAATCAGTTCATCCTTGAATCCAAGTGGACGTTTGTGCCAAATTTGAAGAAATTCCCTCAAGACGTTCCTGAGATAGCGCATTCACGAGAATCGGGACAGACGGACGGACAGATGGAAGGACAGACGGATGGACGGACAACCCGAAAACATAATGCCCCCACCCACGGCTGTGCCGTCGCGGAGGCATAACGAGTACTCGCTGGCAGATTCATAATTGTGTAGAAAACATAGCCTAATTGGGAATTCAGATTTTTTTTGTCTGATGAACATTACAAGGCACAACCAATATACAAAATACACATATATTAAAAAACTGCTAGCATCACATGTGTGTGTCTGTGGGTTAGCACATTTAAAACCAAAAAATGGAGTTCAATTAAATATAACTGCGATAAGAAAAGAACAAGATAAAATATGCAATCAACTATTTACAGATGATTTCATATTCTTGGCCTGAAATTAAATAATGTTTTTGCATTTAATGCTGAAATGAGTAGTCATTGACGCATGATTTATATATATATGCTGTATATATACACTCACCGTCCCCATTATTAGGTATGCCTTGGTAGTACAGAGTTGGACCCCCTTTTGCCTTCAGAACTGCCTTGATTCTTCGTGGCATAGATTCAACAAGGTGCTGGAAACATTCCTCAAGAGATTTTGATCTATATTGACATGATAGCATCACGCAGTTGCTGCAGATATGTCGGCTGCACATCCATGATGCAAATCTCCCGTTTCACCACATTCCAAAGGTGCTGTATCGGATTGAGATCTGGTGACTGTGGAGGCCATTTGTGTATACTGAACTCATTGTCATGTTCAAGAAACCAGTTTAAGATGATTTGAGCTCTGTGACATGGCGTGTTATCCTGCTGGAAGTAGCCATTAGAAGATGGGTACACTGTGGTCATAAAGGGATGGACATGGTCAGCAACAATACTCAGGTAGGCTGTGGCGTTTAAACGATGCTCAATTGGTACTAAGGGGCCCAAAGTGTGCCAAGAAGATATCCTCCACACCATTACACCACCACCACCAGCCTGAACCGTTGACAAAAGGCAGGATGGATCCATGATTTCATGTTGTTTACGCCAAATTCTGACCGTACAGTCTGAATGTTGCAGCAGAAATCGACTCATCAGACCAGGCAACGTTTTTCCGATCTTCTATTGTCCAATTTTGGTGAGCCCGTTCCAACTGTAGCCTCAGTTTCCTGTTCCTAGCTGACAGGAGTGGCACTGGGTGTGGTCTTCTGCTGCTGTAGCCCATCTGCTTCAAGGTTCAACGTGTTGTGCGTTCAGAGATGCTCTTCTGCATACCTCGGTTGTAACGAGTGGTTATTTGAGTTACTGTTGCCTTTCTATCAGCTCGACCCAGTCTGGCCATTCTCCTCTGACCTCTGCCATCAACAAGGCATTTTTGCCCAGAGGACTGCCGCTCACTGGATATTTTCTCTTTTTTGGACCATTCTCTGTAAAACCTAGAGATGGTTGTGCATGAAAATCCCAGTAGATCAGCAGTTTCTGAAATACTCAAACCAGCATGTCTGGCACCAACAACCATGTCACGTTCAAAGTCACTAAAATCACCTTTCTTCCCCATTCTGATGCTTGGTTTGAACTTTAGCATATCGTTTCTCCTGATTAATTTTCCTGTTGAACTCAATGGAAAAAATATTCAGACAATGCTTGTAGTATCTACTGCATATCTGGCAGCATCACGGTGGTTTTAGGCTCATTTGATACCGTGGACCCTTGATGACTTAAAGCCATTTAGCCAACAAATGTGTTCCATACTGTATCAGCATAATTTACAGCTGAATCTAGTCCCACCCCCTAAATCCCACAGAGATACATTCAATGCAAAGAGTTTTTGTATCGCTTGTAGGACAACCTGAAAATAAGATATCCAGACCCTGATGATGTTGATAGGTCACAGACATCAGGAAGTCATGGCATGCAAATGATGTGCAACCAAATACAAAACATGACTCTTTTATTTGACATTATGTTAATTTGTCTACTGCATAAGTGAATTTCCCTGTTTCTAGCTTTTCCCCAAACAGCTGACTGCAGCAACTCCACCCCTGGTGTGTATGTGTGAGAGCATGCATGTGTACTGTGAAGAGTCCAGCCCCGGTCAGATGAGGGTGACCTCTGGGGAAGAGGGACTCAGGCAGGTGCAGGATGTCAGAAGAGTGACGGTGCTAATCTCCAGCCTCACAGAGCAGAGATGAGCTGCGCTATGTCTTGTCAACAGCAATTTACCCTCCTGTTCACCCCCCCCCCCCCCCCCAAACACTCCTTTCACCCTTATGTTCAGATAACTGAACATAATTGTATTATTAATGTCATACATATAACGTGATTACATGACACAGTACAGTCACGGATGGAAATTAAACTCCGTAAACATTTGATAATATATTTTAAAACATAACAGCAGACAGTCAGCTATCCTCAAGTTCGTTCTGCAATCGTTTGTTCAGGTTGGGCTTTTCCGCACCGGACTGTCAATCACATTGTAAAAATCACAGAACCGCTTAACTCTATGGTTTTGGCTCCAAATCGACAACATGGCCGCGCCCGCCATTGAGCGTTTTAGAGACCCACGGAGAGTCAATGGGTGACGTCACAGTAGCTTTGTCCATATTTTTTACAGTCTCTGCTGTAAACCAGCATAATCACTTAGCACTTCTGCCAGCACAGTCATTCAGGGCTTCTGTAAGCCAGCACAGTCATTTAGCGCTTCTGTCAGCTAGCACAATTACTTAGCAGTTCTGTAAGCCAGCACAATCACTTAGCACTTCTGCTAGCCAGCAGTCATTCAGCACTTCTGTTAGCAGCAGAATAATTTAGCGTTTCTGCTAGACAACACAATTACTTAGCACTTCTGTTAGCAGCAGAATAATTTAGCGTTTCTGCTAGACAACACAATTACTTAGAGCTTCTGTTAGCCAACACAATTACTTAGCGCTTCTGTTACCAGCACAATCATTTAGTGCTTCTGTTACCAGCACATTCACTAAGCACTTCTGTTACCAGCACATTCACTAAACACTTCTGTAACCAGCACATTCAATAAGTACTTCTGTTAGCAGCATAATTATTTAGCACTTGTTAGCCAGCACAATCATTTAGTGCTTCTGTAAGCCAGCACAATCATTCAGCGCTTCTGCTAGCCAGCATAATCACTAAGTGCTTTTGTTAATTTGTGCTGTTACGGACATGTTTGTCTGTAATCAGCGCCCTTTCCACAATCTACCAGGACAATTACTGCAATACCTTGGAGATATGAAAGCACTGTGGAAGGGGGTCATTCCAGATTCGAAGTAAGTGCTTATTACAGTGCACAAACCAATAGAAAATAAAGCATCCCTGAAGTTTTGTGTATGTGTGACAAGATCTTGATTAGTCCATTTAATTATTGTTTATTTTGAATTTGTCCTCAACACCAACCCCAATGGCTGCTGTATTTGCTGCTATGTTGTGAATTTCCATGCTTTGGCAATGCGTATTGTTTAGAACTTAATATCAATGAAGAGTTTTGAATCAGAGACAAAAAAACAGCAAGAGAAGGAGAGAAATATAGATGACTGAGCTAATTGTCCACATGTCTGATCAGATTCTCTCCCTCTTCCCAACACCAATCCGTGTGAAGTTAAGGTGCAGTTATCATTAACCTTTGACCCCAGGGTGTGCTGATATTTTGACAGGGCAGACAGGTGTGAGGATGGCAGGGGCGAAAGACGAGTCATTTGACCGCAGTCCCGGAATGTCTGCCGCAGCGCAAGCCAGAGGCTCATCTTTAAACGCGGGGCAACCCCTTACATTCCGAGCCAATTAAAAACACTGCATTGCCGAGCGTCTCTCCCCATGGTATGCCGACAATCCATCCATCCATTATCTATACCCGCTTATCCTGGGCAGGGTCGCAGGGGGTGCTGGAGCCTATCCCAGCAAGCACTGGGTGAGAGGCAGGAAAGCCCTGCAATCTTACACCTCAAAACCACAATGCAACAGCATCACAACCACAATACAACAATGCTACAGTGCCACAATCAAAATGCAACATCACTACCACAAAACAATGCCACGGTGCCACTTAACCATAACACAACACCAGTACCGCAACAAAACACAAAGCAACAGCACAGACAACACAAAGGTATCGCCCAAGAAGAGTCGAGGTTGAATGGCCTCAGAGGGTAAGCAGCAGTGGTGTGAATCAGTGAGCTGTGGTAACACCTGGTATAGCCTACACCTGGCCTCATGAAAAAATTACTATGCAATCCCAATTTAGTCAAACAGCACACAATTATTGAATTGTTCAACATAAGATTATAACTATATATACACACACAAAAACAACTATATACATCAGGAAATTTTGGCTGTAGCTGGCCGACAGATCTAGCAGACACTTCAGCAGGTCAACTATTGTTCTGATAAAAATCCGAACACTGAGGCTGGGTACTTTATTTAAAAAAAAAAAAAAAAAGTTAAAAAATTCCTGAGGTAGGAGTAGGGGCGATACAGCCTAAAATTAATATTACAGCATTTTACACTGCTATCCTGATAATGATATGATATCACAATATACACTACATGGCCAAAAGCATGTGGACACCTGACATCCACCATCTCATCTAAAATTTTGGGCATTCATATGGAGTTGGTCCACCTTTGCTGCTATAACAACCTCCAATCTTCTAGGAAGGCTTTACACTAGATGCTGGAGCATTCCTGCTGGGATTTCCTTCCAATCAGCCAGAAGAGCATTAGTGAGGTTGAGCAGTGACTGGGCGATTACGCCTGACTTGCAGTTAGCTTTCCAACTGATCCCAAAGGTGTTGGATGGGGTTGGGGGTTGAGGTCAGGGCTCTGTGCAGGCCAGTCAAGTGCTTTCACATCATTCTATTATAGAATTGTCTATTATGTGATTGTATGCAGTAGCATTAAGAGCTGCCTTCACCGGAACTAAGGGGTTTAGCGTAAACCATGAAAAACAGCCCCAGACCAAGGGGTGTCCAGATACTTTTGGTCATATACAGTAGATTTCTAAAGATTCAGAATCATACTTTGAATTATATTACACCAGTAAGGTTAAGACATGACTGAATATACTCAACATTTTTATAGTACATTTTTTTTGCACCAAAGATAAGAAAAAACTTTTTTTTTCTTGCCCAATAAAATTTCAATAACTCACAAAAATATATATAGCAATTAGTATTAAATATTTTCTCACAAAGTAAAACATTTCAGTGTTGTCTCCCCTAAACTAAATTCAATTAATTCATAAACTTTTTCAAAGTTATCAGCCAGTCTGCATGTAGTTCACTCACTTTTCAAAGGTTACGTGCAAGGAACACCACTCTATTCACAGCTTTCGGTTTGAGTGCTGACCAATGGCGTCACCACATAACCTCCAGCACAGAAAGCTCTCTCTAATGGAGAACTTGTGGCTAGGATGCATAATTTCTTGGACAGAAGGCTTACATGTGGTGGCGGTAGCAGTCCTCTTAAGTAGACATTTTACATCAAGCAACAACTTACAATTATATTGTTATAACATACAGGACTACGACATGGCCAAAAGGTTTAGCTCTACTTAACTGATATAGGTTAGCTATAATGTCAGCTTGCAAAGTTCTACCTTGAGTTTTATTTTGCTATGGATAGTTTGGACACTGCACTTCAAATGGGGTGTTATTTTGTAAAAGGAGGGCATATACTGTTATGACTAGCTGAACATTGTTAATACCCATCTTGTTAGGTGTATGTATAATATAATCGTCTGCTATCATTATTCCTTTTAGACTGATATTATAACAATGTTGGTTTTACCATTAGCACCAGTCATATACCAGACATTTGATTACTTTAGCTAGCTAGCTAACACTAGATGGAACTGGAACATTTCTTGATGGCATGCCACGCAAAGATAGATCACTATAATGCTAAACAAAATGCCAATTCCTAGACTTTGGTTTACTCCAGTCCAAGTACCACAACCTAAATCCATAACATGGCATGTGGCACCACAAAATCTGTAATGAGGCACTGAATATGTTCATTTAAAATACTCAACAGGAAAGCATTGGCGCAAACTGCGTTCACTCCCCTAAAAACTCCCCTACATATGTCAGACCTGGAGTTCCACAGGGGAGCGGTCTTAAGCACATCCAACAACAATTTAGCAAACGGTCCCTCCGACAGCAATGGTCGCTGACTGAACAGCAACTATGACTTCCGACACACACATGCACACACACTAAGGCTGTCAAAAGTGCCATGAAATTGAGTTCGAATATTAGCTTTTGTAATTAGTTAGAGTTTGAATATATTCAAATATAATTTGCCTATAATTCACAAAAATAAGCATTGTGCACGGGACGCTCCCTCTAAACTGGCCTGCTCCCTCTAAACTTCCACAAGCGGCAGGACATAGTTGAACTTTCATACTAGGTTACTACATCTGGGGCCTCATTTATAAAACATATTTTAGATCAACTTTGTGGTGCGTACGCAGAAAATCACGTCAAAGTAGCGATTTATAAAATTTCAACATGACTCGATTTGACCGTGGAAACGGTTGTGGCTCTACGTCAGGTCTTCACTGGCGTATGCACGCAAGTTCATTTTATAAATGAGCCCCCTGCAGTTTCTATAGCCTAATGCACAAATGAATAAAGCACTTTCTCGTGGATGTAATTTGCCACAACTCGGCATTTATTAATCACAATAATAGGGAAATGACTGTTTATAGGAAATCCCTGTTTATTTCTTAACACAAAAACTATTCAAACGGCTAATACCTGTAGCCTAAAACAACATAAACTAAACAGAGTAAGTAATTTAACTTCTTTCTTCATCCAATTTTATCAAAATCTTCAGAACAGAAAGGAAACATAGCCTGCCATGGGTACATTATGTAGCCTAAATCGTTAGCTGACCAGACCTGTTGAACGAAGTGGAAAAAAGAGACTGGCTCACGAGGCTAGCTGACCAGTAACGTTCGGTGTACGCACACTCATACGCACGCACACACACACACACGCGCGCACGCTCACATACGCGCGCACAAACATGCGTGCACAGAAATACGCACACACGTATACAATCACATGCACACACAAAAGCAATTTCATTCAATTGCAACATGCACAATCACTCACAAATTCACTCACTCACACACACACACACACACACACATACAGACAATCACTCACACACTAGACACAATAGCTGCACAGAGGTCCCTGTAAATGCCCTCCATGACTGAGCCTGCAGTCTGGAGCACCTCTGATGCAAAGCTGCTGTTGTGTGCATTCAGTCGCTCGGTATTACGCACCCTGCACCCAGGGTCAGGATGAAGCGCATTAATTACCCTCAGCTTTCCTGCAGCAACCTTGCCTCATGGACTAACCTCCGTTCCACCACGCAAACAGCCACTTCCACCCTCGCTAACCGAAGGAAGAACGCTGCTCCCCCCTAGTCCCCCGATGAGCACAGTACAAACCCTAACAAAATGTTTCTTCATGTATGACAGAGCTCTTGCAGCAGATAACACTCAAGAATGTCCAAACAAAATATGAAAATGTCTATTAAGTTTAGGGTTGGGTACCGAAAACAGGTACCTTAATGGCTGGGGACCCTGTGGGGTGGAGTGTAATTGGCTGCAGCATTGCCTAGGAGAGGGTGGGATCAATCAGCTAGGCATGACTGGCCTCATTGCTAAATGACGACTATGCTGGTTGATTAGGCTCTGGCAAAATAATTTTGAGACCATGCAAATGGACAATTTTTCCTGCAAATGTGACCAATAATATTTTACAACCATACTCTATTTTCTTAGAACCCATGTTATTATCACAGATTTATGGTCCATTTGCTTATATCCACTCTTCTTGCAGACAATACTGGCCAAAAATACTGCCTGTGTATCATGGCCTTTAAGTATTCCTTAAAATTCAAGCATACCAATTAGAAATATACCTCATGTTGGGGGCCTCCAGTGGCGTAGCCCATAGAGTGCTTTCCACATGCTCATAGCAAGCCGCGATGTCGGCGGTTCGAGTCCGACCGCCAACCTTTGTCGCATGTCTCTCCCTCTCTCTCATCCTAGTTCTTCCTGTCTCTCTACACTATCCTGTCTAATAAAGCTGAAAAAGCTCAATAAATAAATAAATAAAGAAATATACCGCAAGTCAGATGAACATCAGGTTATAATCGTCCCCCCCACCCACCTTGTTAATTAGAGAGATCAGAGGAGAATGAGCAGTCTTGTTCAGGTACAAATGCTCAAATAACAGCCATTAGCAACAGTGGTGTGCAGAAGGGGATCTATGAATGCACAACACCTGGAATCTTGAAGCGGACAGACTTCAGCAGCAGAATCACATGCCGAGTTCCAATCCTGTCAGCTAAGAACAGGAAGCTGAGGCTACAGTGGGCACGTGATCTCCAAAACTGGATGATCAGGCTGGAAAAACGTCACCTGGTCTAAATTTCTGATGTGACATACAGATGGTACGGTCAGAATTGGGCATAAACAGCATGAAACCATGGATCCACCCTGCCAACGGTGCCACCCTGTCAATGGTTCAATGAACATGATGGTGACTTCAGTTTACTCCAAAGACCAGATCTCAATCCAATACTGCCCCTTTGGATTGCAGTGGAACGAGCGGTTTGCAGCATGAAAGCATGGCTGAAAATTCCACAGGAACTGCATGATGCTATTGAGTCAGCACTGACCAAAATCCCTCAGGAATGGTTCCTGCACCTTGATTAATCAATGCAGCAAAGAATTCAGGCAGTTCTGAAGGAAAAGGGGGTCCTACCGGCTACTAATGGTAAATGGTAAAAGGACTGCATTTATATAGCACTTTTATCCAAAGCGCTTTACAATTGATGCCTCTCACTCACCAGAGCAGTTAGGGGTTAGGTGTCTTGCTCAGGGACACTTCGACACGCCCAGAGCGGGGATCGAACCGGCAACCCTCCGACTGCCAGACAACCGTTCTTACGTCCTGAGCTATGTCGCCCCATGGTACTAGATTGGTGTACCTAATAAAGTGACCAGAGTATATATTGACATACACTCATCATCATGATTACTCAAAAGAATGACCTGGCCGTTGGCTGACCACCAAAGCACACCGCCCTGAAGTTGGGTAGACACACCTGTCAGCCAGGTCATAATGTAGTTTTAGTGGGCCACACAACTCCTTTACTTTACGTACGCCAATTGGTTAGAACAGCCAGGACAGGCACCTCAGCATGCCTCCAATACACCTTACTTCCCATTAAAGGCCACTTCCACAGTACACAATCCACCAACCCCAGAGCAGAATGCATAGGGAAAATTCCACAGAGAAATGCTGCCCAAAATATTTTTTCAACAAGCAAAGTGAAAATACAGGAAAAATGCAAATGAGACTAATTTTGATGGAGAAAAAAAACAATATAGCAGACCGCTCAAGCTTCAGACCCAAGATTGAAAGCACTGTGGTCCTTTATTTACCTGTTATCTTTTGTGTAACGCGTATCTCAAAAGGAGGAATCCCTTTTCCCTGGCAGGACCTTGAAGAACATGTAGGCTGGGAACGGGTCACATCTGGCGAGACCTCCCAATAAGGACCTAAGTCCACTCCTGGTTGACCCTGCAACCGGCCCAAACCCAGCGATATTCAATTACACCCTGCCCCTCCTCCTGACTTTGTTAAGTCAACTGACATCCAGAACAAATTCCCCCAAGCACCAATGACCACACCTGCCAAAACAATGCGACACGTGATAATCCTGCTACAGTCTCTGGAGAGGGAGGAACAATCATGGCTCATTCTTGGAATTTTAATAAGTGACTTTCTGTGATCCTGAGGGCAGGGAGAACAATGTGGGCTCAGGATATGGGCAGACATTCGGGCAATGTCAAACTAGCTCCCGTTTCAACCGCAACCCTCCCCACCACCTGCCACTGGTTACAAGCATGGGGTGCTGACACCATTTTCACAATGAAGAGATAATGGCTTTAATTTCACTCCTCAGAAACTGCTAGGGCAGGACTGAAAGAGAGCAGCACACGTTCCTGTTGTATAAGGTCAAATGTTGGAACCGCGATACCATCACAGCTCAGGACAACAGTGAGTGTAACTCAATTAACCCCCAGTGCCACTGCACAAGTAAAGAAGCTTCTCCATCCCACCCTAACTGCACAACACCCAACCCCCCCGGTGCCTTTTTTTTTTTTTAAAGCACATATCTTGGAATGCTGGCAAACTCACAAAGGAACCAAAATAAAATTTATGAACATCAATCAAGCCACTAATCCCTCCATCACATGTAATACTAACCCCCGGTCCACTTTGTACTTAAAATACCAGAGCAGTGTGTGTGTGTGTGGGTGCGCCTGTGTGTGTCTGTTGAGGGTAAAAGGCTCATACAAACCAAATCAGAACAGGTTGCCTACGCTTCTCTGGAAAGGTCAAATGTCAAACAGCTGAGTGAGTATTAAGTGAAGCCGTTAAAGGTTACTGGGAGACTGTCCCCTAAGACTTTGACTTTATTAACTACATAATAAAGAGATTACATAATTTATTTTCTCCAGCAACATGCCAGCATTTCATTCACAGATCTCATGCTAAATAACCACACCACCATCCACATCATCACTCACTGAGTAGCCCAGTCAAACACAGGTCATTTGCAACATTAGAAGTCAATATACACAAACACTCTGGTAAAGTAAGTTCTCATAAAAAAAAACACATTTTCAACATACAAAAATGCCAAGTTACTCACACATACAAAGCACTGTCTATAACTCATTCATTCAAGCCGGCAAAATCTAGGCTTGCCATTAGAAGTATTGATATCAAAATGATGCCAAGTTACTGTACTACAAACAATATAGCCTATCTTGCCTCATCGAAACTAAAGAAAAAAGCTGTATTCCAAAGCAATACTACCCAATGTTTTCTAAACTGTTTAAAGTCACTTGGCCCTGTGTGTATAAGCATATAGAACATGAACAGGACAAACATGTGTGGATGGGTTTATAAGAGTTAAGATTGAATCGACCTCAATATGTCAAATTTGTATCGGTATGCATGTATTCATCTGCCCTGCCTTTCTGTTGCGTGAATGTTTCTTGGTATGACTGTTCATAAATGTGAATGCAACATGCTGCGAGGAAATGTCCCCATGGGGATAATGAAGTATTTTATGTATGTATGTACAATATTTATTTTACATATAGTATTTATTGTAAGTAGCAATATACAAGAACTTGTAGGCTACATTTAGTAAAATGAGCTTGACAAGTATAAACATATGTTTTCTGGAGGAATATGCTTTCTGTAGGTATTCACTAGGAGTTTTGTACATTAATTTAAATGTCTTACATAGGACATTTGTGGTATTTGACACTTTGATGTGACACAAAGTGTGAATGACATTAAAAAACACAGGCCCAGTGACTTGAACCAATTTAGAAAACATTGGGTAGCATTGCTTTGAAATACAGATTTTTTTAATTTTGGTGAAGCAAAATAGCCTATATTGTATGTAGTACAGTAACATGGTGTCATTTTGATATCAATACTTTTAATGGCAGGCCTAGATTTAGCCAGTTTGAATGAATGAGTTATAGACAGTGCTTTGTATGTGTCAGTAACTTGGCATTTTTGTATGTTGAAAATGTGTTTTTTATGAGATATCATTTCTTTTTGCAAAGTGTTTGTTATGAGAAAGTGAGAACAGTAATGCATATAAATGTAGAATGAGAAGTATGCGTACACATACACAGTACATGCAAACACACATACAGCGTTAGGCAGTGCTGGATGTACACTGGTTTGACTGAGAGGCAGAGCAAGATTTTGGAGGGGGCCAAGCTGAGGACATGATTTGTGATGAACAGCGGAGCGGAGCTGGGTGTAAAAATGCGAAGTAACCCTTTAAGGAACTATTGTGGATTATGGCAATCTTTGTGTGAATTTGTACAGTCTGATGAACGTGTACCGTTTAGCACTTTTTCTTTGCTATATATGTAAAACAATGGCTGTGACAAAGGCTGCGGTGGCGTAAGTATAAAAGACGGTTGCACCATTAAAAAATCAACAACGTGTGTATACTCATTCATTTGATGGCCATCCAACGAGCCTTCTTTGACAAAATTATCAGCAAGCTCGTAGAATTTGAGCTCTGTAGGTCGCAACTTGTGTACCCTTCTGTCCTGCTCCGTTTTCTGTTATTTCGTCGAGATGCACTTTCAGTGTTTCTAAGGTTTATAAGCCATTTTGATACGCTTAGCTGTAGGTAGGACTCCTCTTCGCTGTTTTTCTTAGCTAGAACACTGACCTTACGTGAGAACTAGAAATAGTAGAACAGGAAGGAACACTTGACAGCGGAGACTAGCAGCACACGCATGTGTCCCAGCAATCTTTGAATATTAGAAAAAAACAGTAGTGTGAGAGAAATGAGGACAAATTATGAAACTGAGTAGTTGAAACAATACGTCGTTAGCAGAATGGGCATGTAGGTGAAGTCTGATATAATCACAGACTATAGTGCAAAGAAAATAAAATGACCATGTGCAAGATGAGTTTCCTTATTGAATGGTACATAAAACAGACGCTATTACTAGTGACTCGTGTAATTAGTGGTTGAAGCAATGCGTGAAATTGCGCAGGGAAACTGTTGTACAAATATACTTCTCACATTCAGTACTAGTAGTTATAATTATGAATGAGTCATATTTTTAAATGTAATGTTTCAATGGGGTGTTGCAGACAGTTCATACGCTGATAAGAACGTTTTCTACAGTAGCCAAGTGAAGAAATGTAGTTAGTAGAAATGCCACAGTGGTCAGCTGGTGTAACTTTAAGAAAATCAATACATTTGCTGTCATGAAATGCATATGGCTGGCCGTGAGTGACTTTTGGTAAACATCTGCATTGAAGATTCTGATATTTTGATAAGTGCAAAAGCAATAGTTCAAAAGCAATAGACAATTATTAGTGAGCAATATAAGTGTAAGAAAATGTTAGTTTAAGAAATGAAAAGATCTGCCTGAGGGCGAGGTGGGATTCGATCGTCCGACCTTGTACTTCGCAGTCAATTACATTGGCAGCGCGCCACTGTTAAGTAACCGTCTAAAAGCGTGAATTTTCTTGGTGAAATGTGTTGGTGGTTTTAAAGAAGACAGATTAGTAAGCACAGCTGAGCTCCGGTTGTATCCATATAGCCTGGCAATATTGTAGGCAGTTAAGTGAAGTAAGTATGTCTATACGTTTGGTGAACGGCAGGTAGATGTAGTGCAAAAGCAGTAGCTGAAAAACAACAGATAATTATGAGTGGGCAGGCATGTACCATAAGAAATTTGCTCCAGGTAGGATTTGAACCTGTGACATTACCGTGACATTACCACTGAGCCACAAACTGACTAGCTGTAGAGACTAGTAATTTTTTTGGGTAAAAAGATATGTCGATTTTGCGTGTGTATGTGACATTTTGATTGGCTGGTGTAGGTGAAGGATTGGCTGGTGTCGTTAAATGTCCAATGGGAGACATATTCTTTGTGGGCTAGGAGCATTTCTGGCACCAATAAAAAGGAGAAGAAAACACAAAATCTCTGGGGGCTTTAATTTTGTGGGGATGTAAAGTTGTTTATGAATTCTGTCTGTTGAAATGGGGTCAGAATTTACAGAAATTAATGTTAAGGGCTGACAGTCTGTGGCTGTTGTGGTTATTTCTGTGGGGAACCCTGAAAAGTGCCAAAATCTCAGTGCTGTATAGGTATATGGGGCATGCCACACCAAGACGTAGCTTGGCTGGTTGGCATACCTGCCATCCCAATCTGACGAAAAACACACTTTCAACGTACAAAAATGCCAAGTTACTCACACATACAAAGCACTGTCTACAAGTTATTCATTCAGACTGCCAAAATCTAGCCCTGCCATTAAACGTATTGATATAAAGATGACGCCAAGTTACTGTACTACAAACAATATAGGCTATCTTACCTCACACAAATTAAAGAAGCAGTATTCCAAAGCAGTGCTATCAAATGTTTCCTAAATTGTTACAAGTCACTTAGCGGTGAATGTTAAAGAAACTGGACATACCTGCCGTGAAATCATTATCTTAGCGCAGTTTCTATATGACCGGTAACGTTACCTACCGGACCGAATTTCAACGAAGATGTTAGAAATCAATGTTAGAAAGAAATAAAAGTGCAGGTCATATTTTAAATGGAAGTGTTTTTAATGGGTTATTGCTCATGACAGACTTACTAATTGTTTGTATGTCGGTAGAGGCTGTATAGGGCTAGCTAACAAATGAGTAAATGTGGCGTTGCAGGGTTAAAGCTAGCAGTAGCCTACCCTATTTAAGAAGTAGGTATGAGAACGGGTGGCGGTTAACGTGAACCTTCTTTTGAGTTAAAGAAACAGGACATACCTGGTGTGAAATCATTATCTTTCAGCAGTTTCTATACGACCGGTAAAGTTGCAAACCAGATCGAATCGTAACGCAGATGTTAGAGAACAATTACGAAGGCGCCTGTATGCGTAGTAATGTTCAGTGTTGCCAGATCAGATTGACAGTTTCCAGCCCATTCACAACGTAAAACCCGTCCAATTCAATAAAAACCAGGCCAAATCATAAACATTGCTGGTTTTATCCTGCTGTATTAGGGTGGGCTGCGGTCGACCGACCATTAAGGGGGTTGGGGTGCTGTTGGATGCTGTTGATGGGGGGGGGAGCTGGCGGGTGTGGGCGCAAGGAATTGCGTGTTATGCATTCCGCTAATACCGCTAAGGAAATCTACCGGCAGTAAACTGTATCAGAGAAACATTACCAACATTTTCTGTACTACTCCTTTGGTAATATTGTTTTCATAATATTTTCAAAAACCCGCCTAATTTTGACAAAAGTAGCCCAAATTTCATCTACCCGCCCAACGCTATTTTTCCCCGCCCAACGTAATCGAAAGGAGCCCAAATATGGCAACACTGGTAACGTTATACACTCGGTGTGTTGTCTCATCAGCAAGGTAGCTAACATAAAACACAATGAAAATACAGAAAGCAGAACTGTGAAAAGTGTGCGTGTACTTGGATTTCAGAAAAGAAAATGAGTTTCCCACAAAGATTTTACGGATGCAAAAGTAATAGTTTAAATGTTGTATTTTTAGTTGGCCAGCAAGCAGCGTAATGAGTTAGAGATGTACTTCAGTCTTAGGGTGTATTTGAACCCGGGTCTGTCAGTTCTAAGGGCATCTTTGCCCAGTAAGCAATGTTCTAATTGGCCTACTCCACAGTGGTCTACCTGTCTGAAGCCACAGTGGTTTAACTGGCCTACCACTCAGTGGTCTAACTGTTCTACCCCTCAAGATGACCAAACTCACTGAATTGTAACCAGCTCAACCCAAATGAGCAAAATAAAACTCTAATGCAGAATGTTATGCATGCATGTCTGCATCTCTTCCAGGATTGCTTTAAGCAATCTGTCAATTTGACAGAATGTTTTGTGCACTGCTTATGGAAAGGGAGACAGAATGGAAAATTAGCTTTTTGGGTGAAGACAACCTTTGAGATCACAGACAGGTTCAGTGCCAATAGCAAATAAAGGGAGATTCTGCTCATACCCCTGTATGAAGCTCACACGCGCTCACCAGTACCCCCTCTGCGTCCTTCGCCACTTCCCCTAAAGCGCCATCCGGCCAAGCGCCTGCTCGTTTCATTTACGCCAAGGCTGCGAGGTGTTTAGCACCCTTCTCAGAAAGGCGCTGCCAGCTCTATTTATAAACGGGACATTGGAAGGGTGATATATTGTGCAGCCACAGTGTCAGCACCCAGGGATCCAGGAGAGGGAGGGTAAAGGGCAAACAGGAGCACCAAAAGATGTGCCTGTCCCACCCAGACATCAAACAAGCCCACAGCAGCCAGTCATGGCTCCAGCAGGGCCGCAGACCAAGGACGATATCCATTAACCAAATGCTTCATACTTCAATCGCTATCCCAACGGCCAAGTCTAGCAACTGTGACCACAAGCACGCAGCCTGGTGATCATACCAATTAAGGACAGGCTGTTCTCACCCTTAAAGACTCGTCTAACCACACTAACCAGCTAACCACAGACATAGAGTGGCTCATGGCGAATTAACTTGTTGCTTGCTGAAAGCAACCCTACAGAATACCAAATAACTTGTAACGCTGTGGTCAAAATTTCAATAATTCTAAAACCAGTGTTTGGTTTCAGGATTCTCAAGCTTTGGAAGACTTTGTCCAGCATTGAAAGCTGAAAAACAAGTTAACTTTCAATCCTCTCATGCAGCATTGTGCCCCATTACCCAAATCTATACCCTATTTCTCATAAAAAATGGGTATAAATCCTAAACTGTCTGACATAATCACATAAATTTGTAGCCACTTCAAATAAAAAGGAAAACATCTCTCCGGACTGCCTGATATATGGATATGTAGCCTTTACAAATTTGTTAAATGGACTGTCATTATTAAAGGAGTTACCATGTTAGTCATATGGTACTGGCGCAATGAAAACAAATAGATGTTAAAAATAGAGTTTTAAAAATATTACAAATATCTGAAATTCACATAAAATCACTTACTTTCCCGAGATGCAAAATTTGCTGAAGTGCATGATCCCTTCATTAGAACACATACTTGTGCCTTATGAGTCACTATCGAATGGTTGCCATTTTGAATTATTACAACAGTTGAATGCCTGCCACAGGCATTAAAACAAAAGCAGTGCACCGCCTCTCCGTGATTCAGGGGCTAATAATCAATATGCACCTTAAAATAAACCCTCATATGTAGCATTATATGCATTTCATTCTGTAGCTCTCATTTGAAACTGGCAAACTAAACTGAACTGCATTGCCAAGAGCAAGCTTTCAAACTAGAATGAAATACTGAGCATGCACTCTATCAAGACACTGACAGACACATTAATGACAACTGACAAGAAGGATTCTGGAGAAATACCCTGTGGTAAGCTAGCGTAACACTATCTGACAGTTCATTCTTTATTTAATCAACTGGGCAACCTAGTAACTTATGGAAGAAGCATAACATCAATAAAACGATTAATTAACATTAGAAATCTTACAGGGAAACTGTAATGTATGGACAATTTCAGGTCGTCTACATTTGTGCACACTTTCCCAAAATTTGTATTGTAATTTGTGTAGTGTCCACAGCCATATTGGTTAGCTCTTCATGATGTCACAGGTTTTGTTCCCGTTACCCTCCCGTGTTGTGATAGCTGCAAATCCCTATGATTCCGATGAATTTGACAGTACCGAGGCACCAGGTAATACAAATGCTTATTCATATGAGTGGCATTGTCAGAATCTGACAATGATGACAATGTAGGCCTAGAACTTGACCGAGGACAGGATAGGCTGGGCAATATCAACTGGTGCACCTGTGGCATAGGCTACAGCTATGCCTACAGTGATGGAGTCAGTTGTCGCAAAGCAAATTTTGATCTCTTCAGTTCAGATAGGACTGAACTGCAGTATGATTTGTCGCAGGCGTCTTTGCTGTCGTTGAAAAATGTAATTCTTGAAACACTTCAGCAACCCATTAACAGCAGGTAGGCTTTCCCATATGCAGAAGTATGGGGCTATTATTGTAGCAGAATTATTTGCAAATGTGTATATATACTATTGCTTACACACACTATTATCAATTTGTTACCTTGCGTTTATTAAAAAAAACAAAAAAAAAAAACAACAAACGTTACCCATGGGTTGTTCGAAGATCCAAACAGCTGGCCTGTAACATATAATATAACATAATATAATAACATATGATATAATGTAACAATGTAGCAGCCATCATAACCCAGGTGAAACTATAGGTTCAGCCTTATTTTTAGACTTCATTGCCAAATTAAGAATATCCGTTACCCTTAAGTAAAAGAAATTAATTACTCAACCTTGCGTGCAATTGACCACTCTGTTTTCAGTTTTTGCAACACCATAAACTCTCTTGCCCGCAGTTACCGGTTCATGTTACATAATTTTAAACTCTGCGATTGGATGTTTCATGTTGAAGTGCACCATGGGAGTAGTAGTTAACCTAGAAATCTCCACACACATTTGCAAATTGCCACAAGCATTTGCAGATCTCTGCCGTGGCAGAAATGTAGCAAAAATCACGTGTAAAAAAACACGTGATTGAGAGGCCCGCCTGAGTTGTAACTGATGATAGACATTTACAGATCTATGTACGCATTTACAGTTCTGTGTACGCATTTACAGATTTACGTACGCATTTACAGATCTGTGTACGCATTTACAGATCTGTGTACGCATTTACAGATTCATGTACACATTTACAGATCTGTGTACGCATTTACAGATGTGTACACATTTACAGATTTACGTGCGCATTTACAGATCTGTGTACGCATTTACAGATGTACGCATTTGCAAATAATTCTGTACGCATTTACAGATCTGTGTATGCATTTACAGATTTATGTACGCATTTGCAAATAATTCTGCTACAATAATAGCCCCATACAGAAGGTCTGATAAGAATTGCTTGTGCCACCATAGCCTTTGCAGGCTAGCTGATAAAATGCTATGGAATTGAAATCAGTCTGCTGCATTCAGTCTGCCAGGGAAGCGGATTGGTCTCAGAAAAACAGACAGGCGGAGAGAGCACATGCACCTGGGTTGCACTAACTAATCAGCCCAGATACTTAAAGGTGTGTTTCTCTCCATCATTTGGGGCTATGACCGGGAGCACACAACAAGAGTGTCTGCGTTTCGTTTATTAAAGCACTAAAAGAGAAAGTACCTGGTCAGCTGAAAATTTAGTCAGTTGAGGCCAGTGGCAAGCTGAAAAGCTATCACTGGGTTTTGCTTTCTTTTGTCATTGTTTTAGTTTGTTGTTGCGTAGGTGTGGATGCTCCCTCTCTCTTTCCATGAGGCAAACAATGGTGTTTCCGGAGACTGCCGCACCTCCCTCGCAGAGGTGTCACAAAGGAGTTATTTCTCCATCCGGTAAATCGTGATGAATGTTCGATAAATCATGTTTCTCTTTCTTTGATGATACAAATTAAATATTTCAGTTCAGGGCGAACAAGTTTTGAGAAAGTGATTAATCAGTAGTTGTAGTCTTGTAGCGGGTTCGCAACATCAATTAACCTTAGCTTGCCAGCTTGCCAGCTGGCTAGGTAGATCACCTGGCTACACCAATAAATGGAAATCATACTGTTAAACCTTTTCACCCTTTTGTCAAGAAAGTGTGTGGGCGTATCACTGGCCGAATACACCTAGGAGGGGGATGAAGGCAAACTTCTCCTGTGGCTGTGGTGTATTTAGGCTTGATCTGTCCTACCAACAAACACTAAAGACTGCTTGAAAGCAAAGCAAAGCAAAACACAAGACAGAGCTGCAAAGACCACTCAATCGGTCCATTATCACTGTCAGCTGGAGTTCCACTGCAGCGTAACCCGACAAACGAACTGTCATTCCCACCTCCCTGGCCCAGCGAATGTGTGAAAATTCACAGATCCTAGCACACACACCTACAGGCAGGTCACTGCAGTTGTGGATGGGCAGCTGTAAAAGGCCAGAATGCAGAGCACGTTTTCCACGAGGGTGCAGGCACAACTTTAAACTAATCTCTGTGGGGTGGCTATGTCACCTTCTATTGCAGAGCGAGAGGAGGGCTACCTGCTAAAGGATCTCACGGCTCATTGGTCCATGTGGCCTATTGTGACTGGGCCTTGCCTCACATCATATCAGCGACACACACATACACACAACGTTGGGAGTGAATGTGTAGGTGGGTGGGGGGAGGGTGTATATTAAGCACTTGCAGGCTATACATGATTTGATCCACTACTATGGCAATTATATTTTGAAAAATGAAAAACAATTCTAAATGTTCAAGAATCTACTGCCGAGTACTCATTCCCTCAACTAAACAGTCCTTCCGTAATTATAGCACAGAGTGCCATGAAAAATGTATAAACAGGTCAGCACAGATGATCTACAGGTGCAGCATGAATAAATGAACAATCAGTCAATTAACAATTGGTCAATCAATTAAGCCTAAAACATAGACCACTATGATGCATATGGCACTCAGTGACAATCAGGCAATCACTGATAATTAAAGGCAGATCAGCATCCTAATTTCCGTGTGTGTGTGTGTAAAAAGGAAAATCCTGTTCTGCTATGCAAACCCAGTGTGCCACAGGCTGAAACGGAGCCTTGAGCTTTTGCTCTGGACAACGACGGTGCTGTGCTGCCATCTACTGGCTGTGATGGTAGACAACCTGTTCCAACCCAAAATAGGTTCTGATGTAATTTTTGAGAGCAGCATGACCTCTTCAATAATATCCAACAACTGCACCAAGATATCACACACCCCCATTAATCAAATCACTAAGACCGCTCCAACCCCCAAACATGCCCGTCAGCTGAGATCACAGCTGTTCCTCCACATTCTATCACTACATTTTTATCCTGGAGTGTACATGTGTGTTCTGAGGGTGGGTGTGTTCCATGCAGGCAGTGTGCGTGTGTGTATGCGCATGTGTGTGTGCCTGTGTGCGTGCGAGTAGGTGGTACTCTATGGGTCATGTGCAGTTCAGTGCATAAAGTTGAGGCCAAATGTTTACATACACCTAGGCTAAAGACATTCAAACTCAATTTTTAACAACTACAAAATAATAACTAAGAGACAGATTTCTTTCAGATTTTATGCACTATATCAGATTTTCAGTAGGTCAAATGTTCACATACACTTTTTTCATATTTGGTGGCTTTGTCTTAATTGCTTAACTTAAATCAAACTCTTGGTGTAGCCTTCCACAAGCTTCTCACAATACTTTGCCAGAATTTTTGCCCATTCCTCCTGAAAGAACTGGTGCAACTCAGTCAGGTTTGTGGGCCTCCTTGCTCGGATACTTTTTCAGCTCAGTCCACAAATGGTCTATGGGATTCAGGTCAGGGCTTTGTGATAGCCACTCCAATACTTTCACTTTGTTGTCTTTAAGCCATTTTGTTACAACTTCAGGGGTATGATTAGGATCATTGTCCTGTTGGAAGACCCATTTGCAACCAAGTTTTAACTTCATAGCTCATGTCATGAGGTGCTGCTTCAGTATTTCTAGATAATCCTCCTTCCTCATGATTCCATCGATGCAGTGTGTGTGGTCCCAAGATTTTTATATTTGCATACAATTGATGGAACAGCTACTTTTGGTACCTTCAGTTGTTTGGAAATTGCTCCTAAGGAGGAACCGTTCTTGTGGAGGTCCACAATTTTTTATCTGAGCTCTTGGCTGAGTTGCTAGGATTTTCCCCATGGTATCAAGGGCAAAAAGGCAATGGCTCTAAAGGCAGGCCCTTAAACAGCCACAGGAGACAATTAACTCCTAATTATGACAATGTAACTTTGGCCTCAACTGTACGTGCATGTGATGTAAAGGACATGTGCGCACGAGTACCTCTCGGCCCTTGTGGGTGACCAGCGCAGCGAGTGGTTTGGCGTAGAAACGGCTGAAAGAGAACCCCAGGCAGCCGTACATGCTGTTAGCTGTCAGCTTCAGAGCCTTCTGCCTGATGTCATACTGCAAGGGACGATAGGGAGGCAACACATCACGGAGGCAGCCAGTGTTCACAAGCTGTGCTTTCTTGCACTGACAAGCGTATGCAGATAAATGTATAGGTGTTGTCCATGGGCTCAAGTGCACACAAGTTTATCCGGCAGATACTGTGTGTAGTGCTACGTGTAAAAGCATGTAGAGGCGTGTTTAGCAGTTACATGTAGATCAGTGTTTCCCAACCTTTTTCCGTCCGTGGCACACTTTCCAAATTTACAGAATCTCATGGCACACCACTCTCAAAAGCATAAAAAATAAACACCCTGCTGCCCCCCTCCACACACACACACGCACGTAGGCCTCGATGTTCTGTTGGTTTTAATTAAGCGATAAGCATTTTAATTACATTTATTTTGGCTTTTGTGAATGGGATTTGTTCATTTAAGTTTTTTAATTCATTTGAGCATAAAAATTATTTTTGAAGGACTTTTCACACGGCACACCTGACCTCGCCTGACGGCACACCAGAGTGCCGCAGCACACCGGTTGGGAAATGCTGATGTAGATGCATGTTGCATGCGGGTACACCATATGGCCAAAAGTATGTGGACACCTGACATCCACGATCATATCCAAAATTTTGGCCATTAATATGGAGTTGTCCACCCTTTGCTGCTCCAACTCTTCTACAATTCTATGTTTCTGGGAAGGCTTCATAATAATTGTTGGAGCATTGCTGCAGGGATTTGCTTCCATTCAACCAGAAGAGCAAAAGTTAGGTCAGGCACTGATTGGGTGATTAGGCCTGGCTCACAGTTGGCTTTCCAATTGATTCCAAAGGTGGTAGATGGGCTTAAGGTCAGGACTCTGTGCAGACCAGTCATGTTCTTCTACATCGTTCTCGACAAAAGCATTTCTATATGAATCACACTGTGTGCCCGGCAGCACTGAATGCTGAAACAGGAAAAGACCTTCCCCAAACTGTTGGGGAAGAAAAAAATCATCTAGAATGTGATTGTATGCTGTAGCATTAAGATTTGCCTTCACAGGAACTAACGAGCCTAGCCCAAACCATGAAAAACAGCCCCAGACCAAGGGGTGTCCAGATACTTTTGGTCATGTAGTATATGTTTACCTACAGGCAGAGGTCAGGGTGCACGTGTGTTTACCTACAGGCAGAGGTCAGGGTGCATGTGTGTTTACCTGCAGGTAGTGTTCAGGGTGCAGGTGGGTTTACCTGCAGGAAGTTGTCCTGTTTACCTGCAGGTAGTTGACAGGGTGCAGGTGGGTTTACCTGCAGGTAGAGGTCAGAGTGCATGTGTGTTTACCTGCAGGTAGAGATCAGGATGCAGGTCCTGCTGCTTCATCAGCTGTTTGACTTGTCTCCTCCTCTCCACAAGTTTGCGGATCTCTCTGGGCAGAATCCCCATCTCCAGGTCTGGATCTGGTAGCTCTGGGATCTCCTCAGAGTTTTCCTCCTGGTAATACACACACATGCAGGACCCCAATCATAGCTGGGATAGAGGCATACACACTCACACACATGCACAGTCACACATATACCCACGCATGCACACTTCCACAGACGCACATGTACCGTGGTTTGCTTTCTTGTCCCTGGCACTTCTCGTTGCACGGTTGTAAAGCAGATGTTAAACTCTTGAATGATTGAGGGGTACAGACTGTTGAAGTCCAGCAGCAGGATGAACTTATCATAGAAACCTGGGGGGGGGGGCACAGACATCTCTTACAGACAGCCTGCAACTACAGGCAATGCCCAGAACTAAGGGTACAGTCAACAACTACAGACACAGCCTGAAACTAGACACATGACTATGCAGACAGGTAAGGCAAGAACTCAATTCAGCTGCCAGTGTGCCAAGAGACCTCTCTGTATTCATGTGAAGCCCCACCTTCTCACACACTCCACTTACCAACTTTAGGGTCCAGAACCAGTCCCCCAGCGTAGGCCGCCTTCCTCCGCACCTTCCGGGACTTTCCCTTCCCCATGTCCATGTCCTCCTCATCCTCACCCTGGTGCACAAAGAGTACTTTCATGGGTGGCTGTGTAGTATATTGGTTAGGGAACTGGACTTATGAGTCCAAAGTTGTTTGGTTCCCGGGGGTGGGGGGGAGCCATTGTTCCACACCGTGAATCGCTTCAGTAAATATACAGCTGCATAAATTCATGCTATCTAAAGCATGTATGCAGTATTGCTCTGGATATGAGCATCTAATAAATGACTACAATGTAAAAATGTATTTATTTTAAAACGTTTGACTGCTACCTGCTCTGCAAAGATCTGTGTATGCTTGCAACAACACTTATTTATCCTGTGTGAGCTTGATGCTGACCATGTGTGATATATCAGTGGCCTACTGTATTAAAATAGACACACGTTAGTGCTTGTTCTGTGTGTCAGGCGTGTCAGTCAATGTACTGAATAAGCCTCAGGTGTTTCAGTGAGTATAATGAATGAGGAGCCTTAGGTGTGTCAGCGAGGGTACGGAATGTGTCTCAGATGTTAGTGAGTATACTGAAAGACCCTCAAATGTGTCAGTTAGTGTGCTGAATAAGCCTCAGCTGTGTCAGTGAGTGTACTGAAAGAGCCTCAAGTGTGTCAGTTAGATGCTGAATAAGCCTCAGCTGTGTCAGTGAGTGTACTGAAAGAGCCTCAAGTGTCAGTTAGTGTGCTGAATAAGCCTCAGGTGTGTCAGTGAATGTGCTGCACAAGTGTTAGGTGTGTCATAGGGTGCTGTAGGAGCCTCAGGGGTGACCAAATATCAGCGTATACTAGCAGACTGTACCAGGTCTTGTTGGGGCTTCTTGAAGAACTGCTTGTCAGGCACAATGTAGTTCTTCTCATGGAAGGCATGGAGCAGCAGGTACTCATTCCTCTCAGAGCGACCTCCCATTAGGGTGCGGGACTGTGGATAGGACCATGTAACATTTTATCTCAGGAAGGGACCTTTATGGATACGGTTCATAGGACCAGGTGCAGGTACACTGCATGGCTTAAACGCTGAGGCTTGCTTATGGTTCCAAAGCTACCTCTCTAACTAATTTCAGTAAAATCCCTGTTTTTACAAATCACTAAAGCTGTACCACAGGGATCAGACTTGGGGCCTGTATTGTTTATTGTTGATATCAATGACACTGCCAGCCCTGACTTTCTGTAAAACTCATTTATATGCGGATGATGTTCTATTTTGTGGTGCTGAATCCATACAGTCTACTGCCAGCAAGTTACAACATTCTTTCATTACTCTTCAAGAGCATCTTGAAAATCTTAAACTTTCTCTGAATACAGAGAAAACAAAACGTATGTGGTACTCCTGAGAGAAAAAAATAATAATTTCCACATTTACTCTTTAGATGGAACTATAAGATAAAATGTTTCCTATTATAAATGTCCCCCATTATAAATATCTAGGCATTTGGATAGATGACAAACTTAACTTAAAAGTCCATGGATAATAATCTTGCAAGGAAATTGAGGTTAAAATTGGGCTTTCCATATAGAAATATAATATCCATTCCAGAATTTTGCAGAAAAAGTAACTCAAGCAATTTTTCAGTTTGAGACTATGGAGACATTATTTACAGGCATGCAATCATTTGCCACCCTTAAACCTTTCGATGTAATTTACCACTCAGCAATAACATTCATTACAGATGATAAATGTGGTACACATCAGTCTGAAAATTTTTTATGGCCCTCTCCTTATGTCAGGCATGATCAGCACTGTTTTCATATATGCTGGCAGGCTTTATAGATGAAAACTTATTTCTCTTCACTTTTGAATTGGAACACTGGCAATTGTCACATACACACTCACAAGACTGGCCTGTTTTCCAGGTCCCCAAGACCAAGTCTATCCTAAGACACACTGCTTTTTGTTTTTATGCCCCTCATACTTGAAAGGATTTGGGGGGAAAAACAACAACAAACATTTCAAGTTCCTAATCCAGGCGGTGTGCGACGTCCTGCCCAGCCCATCGAACCTCTTTAGCTAGGGCAAAGTGGAGTCTCCGGACTGCCCGCAATGCCCAGGCAGAGGGAACTTGGAGCACATCTTGAGCTGCTGTCCAAAATCTCTAGGGCAGGGCTGGTACACCTGGCGCCAGGACCAGGTGCTGAAACCTATTGTGGAAGCCATCAGCATGGGATTCAGCAGCTGCAGACGAGCACGCTCAACCACCCAGACGATCACCTTTGTGAAGGCTGGAGAGCGGCTGCCCACCAGAACTAAGAAGCCTGTAGGAATCCTGGCAACTGCGCAAGATTGGCAGCTTTCGGTGGACCTGGAGAAACAGCTGAAGTTTCCACGGCACATTGCCACAATCACCCTAAGGCCAGACATCCTCCTGGTGTCAGAAGCGATCAAAAACATCATTCTTTTGGAGCCAACAGTGCCGTGGTAGGACCGCCTGGAGGAAGCCCATGAGAGGAAAAGGGCCAAGTACGAAGACCTTGTCATCGACTGCCGTAAGCAGGGCTGGAGGGCTAAGTGTATATCTATTAAGGTTGGCTGTAGAGGTTTTGTGGGGCAATCACTCTACAAAGCCTTGAGTGCACTGGGCATCACTGGAATGGGGAGGAGAAGAGCCATCAAGAACATCACAGAGGCAGTGGAGAAGGCCTCGAGATGGCTCTGGATCAGGAGAGGAGGGTCCATGGGGAGGAGCAAATGCCACCTGAACACAAGTCGTGGTCTGACCAACCATGGCTGGGTCACCTAGAAGAGGGTGTCTGATGTTGAAAGACCCGAAACACCCAATGACCCCAGGTTCTATCACTGATGTTGTGTTCAGGAGCATCGAAAGATGTATGCAATCAATTCAATTGGACTACTTGCAGATTTTAAGACACTTCTAGAGCCTAATATTGAATCTTATTGATTTTACTTGTAATTGTTTTAATTAATTAATGATGTTTTATTACTGCTTTATATTTATTTATTGTGCAATCTTTTTAACAAAGATTTTTAATTTCTTTTTAACTAATGTAGGACGGAGTGTAGCACAGTGGGTAAGGAACTGGGCTTGTAACCGGAAGGTCGCAGGTTCGATGCCCGGGTAAGGACACTGCCGGGCAAGGACACACCCTTGAGCAAGGTACTTAACCGGAATTGCTTCAGTATATATCCAGCTGTATAAATAGATACAATGTAAAATGCTATGTAAAAGTTGTGTAAGTCGCTCTGGATAAGAGCGTCTGCTAAATGCCTGTAATGTAATGTAATGTTTTAAGTATTTGTTCTTTGATTATAGTCTTACCTGGTGTTCTTCTCTTTATTCTTTTTGTTGTAACTACAGTACTGTAAATGAGGGGCTCTCCCTGAATGCTTCTCCAAGGTTTAAATAAAGCTTGGAAGGTACAATTCAGGTGATGGACAGGTGCAGGTGTAGCTAGGGTGTGAGCAAATTACAGGTATAGTTTAGGTATGAAGCAGGTACAGATATAGCTCAGGTGTGGGGCAGGTACAGATGTAGGCAAGAAGAAGGACAGGCGAGTTGAAAAGGTGTATGCAGGACAGCTGTAGCACTCACCATAACATTGCCAGCGATGTTCGTGATCTGTAGTGCCAGTGGCAACACATTCAGCTCACACATGATCTGCAGGATGAACTTGGCATCCATCCAGTTGAGCTCCAACAGGTGCAGCAGGTGAGGAGAGTCACTGTGGGGGAGGTAGAGAAATACAGTCAATCAGACAGGATAACCAATCACAAGCTGGCATCATTTGGCACATGACAAGTAAATGCCTGGCACAGTAAGAACAACAGAGGTATCAAAAATATGTTCTTCATCCTTCTTATACCTGTGAACACTGCTTCATATAGGGAATATATGCCCTCACCTATAGACATACTCAGCCGGGGAATATTTGCCCTCACCTGTAAACACATTCACCTGGGGAATATACGCCCTCACCTGTAAACACATTCACCTGGGGAATATACACCCTCACCTGTAAACATATTCACCTGGGGAACATATGCCCTCACCTGTAAACACACTGACCTGGGGAATATACACCCTCACCTGTAAACACACTGACCTGGGGAATATACACCCTCACCTGTATAAGTTCTTGAGGTTCTCCTGAGGAATGTTGACTCTTTCGGCCTTCAGCACCTGGGCCACAAGCTCAGTTAGGTGGTAGCTTTTACAGCGGATCAGCTCCTTGGCTGAAATTTCCACATCACACACCATCCTGCCACAGGTGGCGCTCTTCTCTGCAAAACTGCTGCGGCCCTGGAACGTCACAGTAATGGTAAGTGTACTTGTTTGATTTTGTGTGCGTGTTTGTGCTTAGGTGTGTGAGAAAAACTGTTTGTGCGCATGCATGCGAGTGTGCTTATGTACGTGTGTGCGCATGCACTTGTATGCATAATTTATACTGTACAGATCCAGCCTGATTCCTCTGAATTTAATTAACAAATAATTAGACACCTAGTCCTATACTGCTTCACTTTTAAAAAAGTTCTGACAGACTGCAAACCTGTCCCCTAACCTGTCTTACCCTTAATGCCCCATAAACCCCGACACAGTGCTTAAGTGGGAAACACCATCTTACCCCTAGTTTGGGCATGTTAGCGCGGCGCAAGCGGCCCAGCTTTGACCAATGTGGGACCTTGCACGTGCTGATCCTCTGCAGGAGCACATCCAGGTCAAACCCATAAATGTCGTGACCCTGAGAGACAGAAAGTGGGTTAGGAAGTGGCAAGCAGACCAGGTACATCCAGATTCTCTATACAAACCAGATGCTCAAGCGCTGTGTTCCCTCTAGCCTCTTTGCTTATGTGAGATTTCTGGTTGGTAACAGGACTATTCAAGTTTATGAGCTTGCATGAGAGGACGTTGTCACTGGTATCCCTTTAAATTTCAGTGTGTTTTATTGGCATGAAAATTAAAGGCATCTGTATTGCAAAAACAGAGGTTACATAATAAAACAACGCGCAGTTTGTACTTTAATATTAACAATATATCAAATCTGAATGCTTTGGATTCAACAGTAGGGAGGAGACCTATCAGTTCAGAGAAATCTGCAAAGCCAATGGTTATTCATCCACAGTGAAATGTAAGGGGCCCTTCAGGGCCTTAAACGCTCAGGCGGCTCTCAGCTCATTCTCACTGAGCCGAACTTCACTGTTCTCAGAGAGTCAGACTGGCCTGCACACCACCCACAGGGACTTCTATGACAGGCCTGGCTTAGCTCTCTGCCAAGCCAGGCCCTGAAAAAAACTGCACACACTTCCCCCAGCCAACTCCAAATCCCGGAAGCCCCTGCAACTCACCACCACCACGTCCGGATCAATTTTGTGCATCTTGGCCAGGAAGAAGCCCAGTAACATGCGCTCTGTGCCAGCAATTTCCACCTTCACATTCTGAAATCAAGGGAGGAAGGGAGAGAGAAATTGTGACGACAACATACCCTCAATTCAAGAAAATGTCATGAAAGAAAGAAGTGGGAAGTAGGAGAGATTAAAATGGTTACGATCCCAATGATAATGAGAGTTTGCAAACTTTCACAACTTTCACCACAGGCCTACTCTGTGCAGGCACAGCCTGCAGCTGTAAAAGCTGTAGAGGATGTACAAGGAGAGAGAGTGCCACTCACCTTCCTCCTCACAGCCTCTTTGAAGTCATAGGGAAAGATGCAGTCACAGGGCTTGCTGACCACTGAGACAGAACAAATTAATCAAATTTAATGACAGAATTACATACGATCACAATGACAGATTTCCAGGTGTAGTCTGCCGACGATTGTACAAGGCTTAAACTTTGCGATGGCAGCTTAAGTACTCATGAAGAGTGCCAATTCATTCACTTAAAGTTTAATTTTAATCTCTTAAATCAATTATATAATAATACTGAATCAGACCTCATGCTCCCCATTAACATGCCTCCTCTGCATGCTGGCTTGACATCATGGGGTACAAGACCCTTAGCTGTTCACATAATATACCACATGATAACATTTATTTAGCAGGCACATCAAATCTAGCAATATGGCCCAGCCCCTGCAAACACTTTTTGTTTAACCTTAATTTTAGCAGAGAGAATCATTTAAGTAATTCACAGCAGGAACCATGGTCAAGAAGACACTCACACGTGGTGTTAATCATTGCAAAAGGCAAAATGGTGACACCGCACAATAAAATGGGCACTCTGCACATTCATTTTATAACAGGGAGGGGGAATACTCACCACAAAAGTGTGACTGGAAGGGTGGGGATGGGGCAGCCTTATCCAGGGCGAACTGATGGTGGATGAGCGCAGCTATGGACACAATCTGGATGACAGGAATTAAAGCATCAATTTCATGACCCAAACCAATCTACACAAGGCATGATTTTGTTAGCCTCCCCTGCAAGCCCCATAGTGGCCAGGACACTAGCGTCCTGAGATTGCTCAACTCAGGCATTCAGTGCTCCTACAACTAAACAAAAAATAAACCCACAAAAAACTCTTATAGCCTTATTAGTAGATGATATGCAACAACTATACCAAATATGGAGATTCTAAAAAAATGCTTGGGAAAAAAAACCAAGCAACTCAGCAAAGACCTCAGAAAAAGAAATTGTGGACCTCCACAAGTCCAGTTCCCTCCTTAGGAGTAATTTCCAAACAACTGAAGGCACCACAAGCATCTGCACAAACAATTGTATGCAAATATAAAAATATTGGGACCACACAGACACTGCATCGTTCAGAAAGGAGGCACAAATCAACTCCCAGGGCTTTTGGTCGAAAAGGTTCAACTGAACCCCAAGACAACAACAAAGGAACTGGTGAAGGAGTTGGAGGCATCAGGTACCAAAGTATGTACATCCACCATTAAGAGAATCCTACATCACCATGGCCTGAAAGGCTATCGTGCAAGGAAGAAGCCCCTACTCCAAGACCAGCATAAAAAAACCAGAATGAAGTTTGCAGGTGATCACCAGGACTAAGACCTAGCCTTTTGTAGGAGAGTTCTCTGTGAAGCAAAAATTGAACTGTTTGGCCATAATGATCAGTGCTATGTATGGAGGAAAAAGGGTGAGGCTTTTAATGCAAAGAACACCATCCCAAGTGTGAAGCATGGGGGTGGCAGCATCATGTTGGGGGGTGTTTTGCTGGAAAAGGGACTGGTGCACTTCAGAAAATAGATGGCATCATGAGGAAGGAGGATCATCTAGAAATACTGAAGCAACACCTCAAGACATCAGTTAGAAAGTTAAAACTTGGTCGCAACTGGGTCTTCCAGCAGGACAATGATCCTAAGCATACCTCCAAAGTTGTAACAAAATGGCTTAAAGACAACAAAGTGAAAGTATTGGACTGGCTATCACAAAGCCCTGACCTGAATCCCATAGAAAATTTGTGGACCGAACTGAAAAAGCATGTCCGAGCAAGGAGGCCCACAAACCTGACTGAGTTACACCAGTTCTGTCAGGAGAAAAAATTCTGGCAAAGTATTGTGAGAAACTTGTGGAAGGCTTCCCACAAGCATTTGATTCAAGTTGAGCAATTAAAAGGCAATGCCACCAAATACTAACAAACACTATGTAAACTTTTGACCCACTGAAAATTTGATATTGTACATAAAAGCTGACATAATTCTGTCTCTTAGCTATTATCTTCTTATGGAAATAAAGTAGATACCCTAATTGACTTAACACAGGAAATGTATGGTAACATGAAATATGTGGAGCGGTGAAAAATTAAGTTTGAATGTCTTTAGCCTAGGTGTATGTAATCTTTCGGCCTGCACTGTATATTTCATTTACGTATGAGCTGTCCAGTAGAATGCTGACCTCATTGTGATGTGTCTTGGCATTCTGCACAGTCTTCATGCTGATGGACATCACCACAAGTGGTGGCGGGGGCAGGTCCTTCACAACAGCTACCAGGTCACTCCTCGGGGCCACAGCCTCCACCTTACACCAGCTGACTGGCTGGCTGTTCAACTCTGCCAAAGCGAGTCAAGGGTTTAAATGCAGAGAGTTACAAACACAAGAGGGCCAGGGAAGAAGCTAGTTGCTAGTTTGGCCTGCAGTTGCCTATCTAAGAAGTGGGGAGTGGGGGTCATTAAGCAAAGTCAGGGTTGGACTGGGCAGCCTCTGGATTGTGGGCATGACCACTATTAATATTAATTAAGCAGGTGCCACTTGCTCTTAAGACTTTAGACAAGCCATTCGAAGAAGTTCCACTGTGGCACACTGCCGGCAGGCACAAGAGCACAACCCGTTCCAGAGCTTCTGGAATGGGTTCTGAACCAAGTTCTGAGAACCCTAAAGCCTACCTAGGATTGGGACCTATTTTCTGTAACACAATAACAGCGACTGGAGTGACAGACACTGGAGAACGGTGATTGGCTCAGAGTTAAACAGCAGCCCTGTGCGACTGGCTGCATGACTCACGGGGGGAGCTGATATCCAGCCAGCAGGGCCCTCGGATCTTCCTGCTGAGCAGGAAGTGCTCTAGGCTGGAGGTGCTGGTGCCAAAAACGTGGGAGAATGTCGCCCCCTTCAGGTCAGAGGGAAGCGGGGGCATCTCCGCCTGAAAGTTAACCCCCGGAAAAGAAAAAAAGACATTACACACATGCACTCAGACACACACAAACATACAAAGGTGCAAGGACACGTTTTCCGACTAAGATGAATGATGCTTCCTAAACATTTCTTGCTAATATGTAGCCTAACACATAAAGCAGATGATAAAGTGATGAATGGTGAATGAGAGGATGAATGTGAAAGAGCAGGATAGTGAATGAGAGGATGAATGTGATTAGCTGAGTGATAGAATGAATGCAGCTCTTACTCACAGAATATCTCACTTCCAGATAATCGGACTGGGTAGGAACGTCTGGGATCTCAAAGGCATAGTTCTTCTCCACCTTCTGTGAGGGAGTGGAGCAGCAGTGGGGTTAGCAGTGGTACATGGTGTGGAGGGCTTGGGGGCGGGGGGGGTTGGTCAACAGAGAGTAATTTAATCTGCCCTAAGGATTTAATCGATTACAGAAATAACCTAGTCAAATTATGACAGTGATTATTTGCTATAATAATTTAATAATTTCCTTAAAGTGTCAGCAGAGTGTTGCTGATTGCTTTGAGGAAATGACTGGAATAGCACAGCTGTTACTCTTACAAATGCTTTCCCTTCTCTGAACACAAGTTCTCAATGTTTTCGAGACAGACGGGCATCTAATAGAATTTACTTCTTAATAACAAGGCCATCGCAGAGCGTGGCATATGCCCCCGACCCTATGGTGTGAACCACATAATTACCACATTGGACTTGACCACACGAAGGCTGGTTTCAGTGACGCCACCGCTCATTCAAGATGGTGGCAGTGGCGGCCATATTGAATGAGCGGTGGCATCACCGATGGAAACCAGTCTTCGTGTGGTCAAGTCCACTTCACCACCAAAAAATCAGCCTGATCAACAAAGGAGTTTTCTGTTAAATGAGCGGAAACCAAATTCAAGATGGCGGCCGTGGTGGCCATATTAAATAAGCAGTGGCGTCACTGATCAAAACCAGCCTTCGTGTGGTCAAGTCCAATTCAACACCAAGAAATCTGCCTGATCGACAAAGGCGTTTTCTGTTAAATGAGCGGAAACCAAATTCAAGATGGCGGCCGTGGTGGCCATATTAAATAAGCAGTGTCGTCACCGATCAAAACCAGCCTTCGTGTGGTCAAGTCCAATTCAACACCAAGAAATCTGCCTGATCGACAAAGGCGTTTTCTGTTAAATGAGCGGAAACCAAATTCAAGATGGCGCCATGGCGGCCATATTGAATGAGCAGTGGCATCACCGATCGAAACCAGCCTTTGTGTGGTCAAGTCCAATTTACCACCAAAAAATCAGCCCAATCAACAAAGGCATTTTCTGTTAAATGAGCGGAAACCAAATTGCTGACGGACAACGGACGACAGACAGGGCCTCGACATAATGCCCCTCCTGCCTCCTACGGAGGCCGGGGACATAAAAAGTCAATAAAATGGCTGTGAGACAGGAATGGCCAGAGTATTTTTCCCAATCCTTCACTTTATCAATAAACTGTTAAGTGCAGTTTCAAAAGACTGAATGTTCATTACATATTTTCTGAATTGACAGAGTATTCAATTACAAAGAAATCAATAGCTACAGCCCTAGTGGATGAAGAGACAGATCTACTGACCTTAGACTTGAACTTCATGATCTTGAACTTCTCTGAGAGCTGGCTGAACTCCTGGTACACGTCCATGATGCCCACCACCGAGTCAGTCTCCTCACCCGTTGCCAAGTTAACTTTCTGCCAATCAAGGAACATACCATTAAGGTTAACCACCAATTCCCCAATTCCCAAAGCCAAACAACAAACCAAACCACTAACCCAGGGTTCCCCAACCCTGGTTCTAGAAAGCCAAAAGGCATGCAGGGTTTTATTTGCATTGAAATGCATTAGGTGGGCCAAGTTTTTTCAAGCAGCCAATAGGAGAAATTATGCAACAAAAAAAAGTGTGAATGATTCTGCATTTCAAGTTAAAATGAAACCTTACACATATTAAATTAGTCACAGTAGAATCGGCTGAATTGCGTAAAAGAATCAGACAGAGTGTTGAAGACTCCGCATCCGCTATCAACGTGGTTTTCAACAGAAACCACTTACCTTTGTAAATTTTGGCGGCTTTGTGTCGTTATAGTATGGAACGCCAAAAGCGTCACAATTCTCCTGGTTTTCCCAGAAGGCTCTTATAATACATCAGCCACGGTTAATAAAATGCCACAAGGTGTAAATAAATGTTGAAAAAAAGGCACCACATGTAAATGCACGCCACTCAGTGGGTCATGTTAATACATGCCTGGAGGTGTTAAGTTACACATGGCCTCACCCCCATCCCATGGTCCCTTTAACAGGTAAAGAAGAGTAAGTAGCACACTGTTAACCCGTACAGCATAGGTTATATAGGCAATGAAGTAGTGGAGAGGGCAGGAGTAGCTCGTAGTTGCACCAACATATAGCCTATAATGGAGAAACTACTTTCTAGCAAATAAAGGGTTTACAGTCGTATTTTCAATCCAGTTATATTCGTAATAAATATAATAAGAATCTTTGCGTGATTTTACTTGACACGGGTCGATAACTAAGTCATAGTTGTTTCACTGATCACAGTCAATACTACACTCTGGTTGGTCAACATATCACTCAACATGACTGATTCGCAGAACGCTTACAATGAATAGCCTACAAGGAGCATGACCAAAAGTAGTTTGAACTTCCATAATCAGCGAACATGGAATTGTATGTTTTCTTGTACAATTACCTAAGATGCAGTTACAGTATTTTCCGAGTTAAATTTTTCCCACGGCGCCGCACAGGATGCCGCCGTGGGCTATGCATCGCAAATTGTGCTCACTCACTCACTCACAGACAACCTTTGTAGGACGCATACGCCGTGGGTCTGGATTAGGGCTGGGCGACATATCGCAGCGATAATTATCGCATGCAATAATGGTCATTGCCACCGTATGGCGTATCACCTTTCTTTTGTCTTCTTCTTTTTAATTATACCTGAAGCGTTACTAAACAACTAAAGAGGCTGGGTAAAATGCTTCCGAAGAAAAACGTAACCGCTGTTACCTACTGGGTGTTGACAGCCAAGACAGCCAATCAGCAGCAAGGTTGCACTGCAGCTTGGTGGGGCGCAAAACTTCCCTTTAAACTAATCATTGATCTCAATCTGTTTTCATTAATTTTCCTTTATTATCAAGCGTGCCAACGATCGGACTAATCAAATGGCAAGTAACCTAACACACAGCGTCTTCATACCGTGTTAGGGGGATTAAATCATAAATTCAATTTATCTGTTAAAAAATCTGTTTTAATCACCAAGTACTCTACACTTAACAAACAAGATACACCAGTCTGTTATTTACGTGTTAGCTTTCAAAATAACCAGCAAAAACAAAACCTGCACTTCAAGATTGTTTACAATCTACGCATTGCGGATATTTGCCATGAATACGAATGCGGAGAAAGAAATGCATGTATCCACAAATAATGTTGATTAAAAATGTGCACAATTTCATACTGCAAATGGAAATAAATGTAGGCTATAAGGCATAGGCTACTCGCTAAAACTGCCTATTTGGGGAGAGCTGGCTATATATGATAGTATTGAGTAGCCTATTTTGTGGATTAATTGTATTGATATTGTATTGATATTCAAGGAAAATCAGGGGAAGTTTCCGCCACTGCTTAGTGATTAAAACGGATTTTTTTTTTTAATCGCATGTATCATTTAATCTCCCTAACACAATGCAAAGAAGCTGTGTGTCACTTTCCAATTGATTAGTCAGATCGTTTGCATGCTTGTTAATCACTGAAAATTAATTAAAACAGTTTGAGATCAATGATTAGTTTAAAGGAAAGTTTTGCGCCCCACCAATTTTCAGCTCACCAGTCACCACGCAATAGGTGATGTTTTTTCTCCGGAAAGCGTTTCACACGGCCTCCAAAAGCGTGGTTGTTTGCTACCCCGTCAGGTATAATTAATATAAGAGAAAAAGACAAAAAGAAAGGCGGTACGCCACACGGTGGCGACGACCATTACTGCACGCGATAATTATCACTGCGATATATCGTTCAGCCTTAGTCTGGATGGTTTCGTGCTTGCTATGTAACCAGCCTGTCATGCAAGCTCAGGACTCGGTGCGTTTATTTACGTGTGGTGGTGTTTTATTCGCCATTTATTTACGTCTAGTGGCCTTTTTATTAACGGCGGCCGACATATTTTAAGAATTGAGACTTCAGGGAAAACTGACCCTTTCGACTTTCCGTATTATAGGGCAATTGTCGCTTTATTTATGCCACATCTGCCAATTTTAAATGTACACTTATAGATCATTATGCAATGAAATTGACCATAATTCCATGAAAATATCCACAACATGCCCTAATGGTTTATGCAAATATGCAATCTCTTCACAATGGAATGAATGGGAAATGGTTCAGGATTTGGCAATTTTAAGCAAATACCCAAAATTATGCGATAATCCATTATGCAATTAAGTGAATTATACTGTATTCACCTACGCTGTTTTTGCCCATCTGTGCCGATTGAACTGAGAAACAAAATTCTGAAAAGCCTTTAATGTTAAGGTATAAGTAACACCAGTGACAAAAAGAATGGTGCAAGCATTCTTTGAATGAATGTATAAAAATAATTTCAATTCAGTAAGCTGGCATGTGCGTGGATTGTTTCGAGTGGCAAACAAGAAACTCATTTCAAGACAAATCACAATTACAAATACTAATATTCCTGTAGAATAACCCCCTTACAATGTTTATATCCTTCAGTATAGGCTACATTTAAAGTCAAAAGTTTACACACACCAAGGCTAAAGATATTCAAACTCAGTTTTTCACAACTCCGCACATTTCATGTTACCATACATTTCCTGTGTTAAGTCAATTAGGGTATCTACTTTATTTGCAGAAGAGGTCATTTCAAAATAATAGCTAAGAGACAGATTTATTTCAGCTTTAATTCACTATATCAGAATTCCAGAGGGTCAAAATTTTACATACACCAAGTTTACTGTCTCTTTAAACAGTCTGGAAAATTTGAGAAATTGATGGCGATAATAAAGCTGATTGCAGTCACTGTCAGACTAAGTCAGCACATAAGCCCTATTTTGAGCCAGGAAAAACACTAGGTGTGCTGGTTTTTGTTGTTTCTCAGCATTTATTTGATTTTTCAAAGCAGGTGATTTCAGTTATTTAATCTCAATTGCTTTCCTGGGTCTGAATTGGTTGTTGATTGTAACTGCTGAGGTGAAAAAAACCCAGCACACGCCGTGACCCATCACAAACAGGGTTGGTGAACCCTGTAATAATCAATCCACCAGTCACTCAATTAACTCCACCAATCAATCAATCCGCCATTTGCTAAATGAGCTAAACTTTCAATCAGTTGATCAGTTAGTCCAAGAATCATTCAATTGACCAATGCATAAAGATAAAAGAATCAATACACCAATTGGAAAGCAAATAGATCAGCCAATCAACTGGAGTAGTCAAATGACTCTATTTAATTACTATTACACTGGGGCTTCGGGGTGAAGCACAGGTCACATGGAGCGAGAAGGGAACTCACACGCTCACGGGGCAGGAAGTACATGGTCCTCTCAATATTCTTCACAGCCACGCAACAGCTCACGTGCGCCTTCGCCGACTCAATCCACACCTTCCCGAACAGGTAGACCACACCTGAAGTAGAGCAGAGGCGTTGAGTAACAGAGTAAAAGAGTAAAAGGAGGCACATGCCACAGAGCTGGTCCCTGACCTGGCTGGTTAAACTGGTCCTCAAAGGCGTCCAGCCAGTAGAAGCGGAAGGCCAGATTGCCATCAGGGCCCTCCACCAGGGGAAGCTGGCTGGAGTCCACCTGCACCTCCACCACGGGCTCGCTGGTCTCGCCCTCCCAGCACGACAAACCTGGTTCACTGAACACACCCAAGCTGGGGAAAGGGGGGAGGGGTGTGGGGGAGTTTCCAGTGTTAAAGCAGGCTGACAGAGAGCATCATGGACATACCTACACACAGTTTGCGTTAAAGAGCACAGATGTATGGGGCTCCAGGGTGGAGCGGATCCACACTCACTGAAGCAGGGGCCTCTGGATTTCAGTCTCGGGCTCCTCTTTCACAGATGTTTGGGGCTCAGGCTGCATCTCCTCTTTTACCGCCTCCTCCTCACCTCCCACATCCATGAGCTCGTCAAAGTCCCCATCATCAAACTGCAGAGCCACCTCATCTGTTGTAAACACACGCACGCCTTCACTCACTGCCACAAGACCTCCACCACTGTCAATCGCTCTCTTACACACATTACACAGCCTCTCTACTGTCAAACACACACACAGCTCTGCGGTGCATTTACCGTCTGCTGTTTCCTCCACCTTCACTCTCTTATTCTGAGTGGTTGGGGGTGCTGGAGAGGAAGGGGGGTGAGCCCTGGGTGCTGGGGCAGTTGGAGTTGGTCTGGCTACTTCACCACCCACCCTGACCTGACCCAACAGAAGAGGGGGAATCCTGTATTCATTCCAGAGACCCAGTAAACAGTAAAGGCAAAACATTCAATTAAACAAAATTAACTGTGACTAAATAACACTGTGTGAACAGCACTATTAAACTATAGATGTTAAAATAAAATGAGATCAGACATTTTTAATCTGAGTGCCCTCCCATTCAGAAAACATTTAGAAATTTAACAAATTGCAAAATCTAATCCAGCTAACTAAAATGTCCCCAGCACTAGGCTGTGCTACAAACTGTTCCTCTTGAAACAAAGTCACAAAAAAGAAAAAAAATGAACTAAATAGATATCTGACTTTCTGCTCATTGGTAAATCAAGCCTTGCTACACAGATTACTATACAGCATTAAACATAAATAAAATGCTTGAACAGCATAAAGTGTATTTCAGGAAATTAAATTATATTCCCATCCTTTTGCTAGTAGTCAGAAAAGCTTCACCTGTTTAAAATGTAGGGGTTTGCTTTTGTTTATGCATAATGAGCTTTGTGAAACATGGTAGAATGTCCCAAAACACCATTAATAGCCACAATAGCAAATTCACACTGCCCAATAAGATCTGCACCCTTACCCTCAGCACTATGGGGGAGATGGGTGCAGGGCTGCTTTACCTTGGGGGCCTGGTGTTGGATGGAGAATGGGTTCAGGGGCACTCCCGAGGGCTTCTTCTTCTTCAGGGAGACAACCGGTGGAGCAGCAAGCAGGGAGGGTTTCTGTAAGGAGGGAGAGGACCAGTTCACCCATGCTGCCTTGCAGCAGAAGAGGAGGAGCACTCAAACCCAATTTAGGCATTTATCCTCCACGTCCAAAACAAGCTAAACCAAATTTAGGCACTTGCCTTCCGGATCTAACAAAAGCTAATGTATCTACTGGCCTCCGATGCTTTTGTTAGATGTGAGTTCAATGTTTCAGATGTGAGTTTTTAACCAGTTCATTTGGCCCTGACTTTCAGGGGATGGGAGCTGATGGAAAACAGTTTGGATTTTGGTGTAAAAAAACAAGGAACTGGGCGCAGGACGGATATTTCCACATTGATAGTCGGAACATGACTTGTCCTTCAAAATCGCAGAACCTTTGGTGAATTTAATTAAGAAAATTACTGCATGCGCTGGCATGACTGACTGTGTCTAATGCGCAAGCATCAAACGTGTGCATGGCATCGCCCCATACGTGAAACTTTTTAGTTTTCTCAGAGGCAAAAAGCATATCATGAAAAAAATGGTGCAGCAAAATCTCACGAATGCGTGCAAAAGCACTTTATCAAAACATTGTTACCTGATGCTTGTATTTTCCTTTCATACCAAGGATACTATCGAAAACTTTGGGAAAATGTAGCAAAAATGTTTTTATACAGTCACAAATAGATTACAACAAATACACATGCACGTAATGTGGGGCTAAAACGAAGGAGTGGGTACATCTGAAAATATCTCACCCATAAACTTTCCCTAGGGTAAAGTATTTCCCCTCCCTTATAGAGTACATACATAGCACTAATAATAATAACTTTGTGGGAGACAAAGTTGCAGTCAAAAGATTTTTTCCCCTTTAATCCAGGGGTCCAGTCCTAGCTATAAATGTCGATGTGCGTTCACGATTAGGTGTGTGGAGAAGCAGTGTCTCCCCTTGTGGGCAGGGCCAAAAGGTGTCAGTCAAAATTGCTACAGTTGAGAAAGTTGCCTATTGCAAACTTCAGCACAGTACACAGTACTGAACTCCTACAGCTTTTAAGATAGACATGCCATTCAAACTACAATATTCACCTTGGTTCAGAGTACATTGCTTATATAAAACTTTACTTTCAGTGGTCTGCCATTTCTGTACACCAATCAATGGCTGAAATATTCAACATTTAATTTGGGTGTTTTATTCTGGATGTTTGGAAGTGGTCAAAAAAAAAAAAAAAAAAAAGCACAGTTTGGTGACATAGCGCTACTATTTTGTAGCCTACTAGACTAGTAGTCTACAAAATCCCATTAGTTTGTAACTAATGTAACCTCATTAGTTACAAACTAATCCCATTAGTTTGTAACTAATGAGGTTACATTGTTAAAGTCCTAAGATGATATAGCTCTAACTTTTACATCTGGTAAAAGCTGAACAACTCCTGAAGCAACCATGCTAATTTATTCATAAATTTTACATTCTAGTTCTACCTCCAGGTGATTGGAATAAAATACTGGGGAGGACTTCTACTTTCTCAACCTGGATTTTCCACCTCCGGTAATGAGGAGATATTTCTACCTCAGAGTGAAGGTCCTGCAGCAGGTCTCCGAGCAGGTCATCTTTAGACAGATCAACGTCCCTCTACAACACACAGGAGGAGGTATCAAACTATCTGTAAATGCACATGCAGACACAAGCACAGATCCCCACCTCTCAGCAGCATTTATGCAACAGACAAACAGACCCACAGACACACACGCATGCACGCACAAACACACATGCACACAAGTGCTCAAAAGAGAGGTGTGGCTTTGGCCTGCTGGCTGTGACATTAGTTGGAAAGGGTTGTTGCAGATTCATGAACAGACCTCTGCAGGCTTCTTCACATTGCTGGCCATGAACAGGCTCTTTATGCTGTTGGGCTTTGTCACGGCCACTTTCTTCACATTCTTCTTGTCCTTCGAACCCACCACTTTAGAGCCAGCTTTACCTTCACACACACAAATCAGATAGCCAGGAACAGAGAAAAACACACTAAAATACAGGAATAAAACCACAGTGCAGCATTACTGGCATCCCTTCACTGTCCCCCCCAACAGTCCAGTCTCCCATAGGAAGGCTGCGCTCTCCACACCTGAGGGACCTTTGTCCAGGGCGTCATACTCCAAGTCCTCATCAAAGATCTCCCTCCCATCCTCCACATAGCCAATTCCATCTGAGAGGAAGAGAAATGAGGGGGGGGAAAAAACAGGGAAAGAGGGGGATATAAATTATCTGAAATTAAAGGGGAATTGCACTTTATAACACTTCTGGGCTCATTTTCATACCTACCCGGAGTTTGGTTTGCATCCTAGACGGTTTTTAGGTTGCTTGCTTCAATATTTAGATATTTGTAGATTTTTGATTCCCGTGTGAGCAAACCCCCCCCCTATCCAATAGAAGCCCATTCAACATCAAACTCTACGTTAGACTCATTGTAAACACACGTCCCTGCTTCTAATGACTGATATTGTCCTTCTAATGAATTAGTCATCCTTCATTTTTCGATTAGTTATTTCATTTCAAATTTCTAACATTAGAAACAAAGACCTATTTTTTTAGTGGAAGTCCACATAGTAGTAGCTACGGTTTCCGGTTTTTTCTTGTTCTTCGATTTCGTTTCGCAGCAAAATCGAGAAGAAGCGAAGCAAAACATTCCATTAAGTCTCATGCAGATATTGGCAGACTATGTCATAAAAGTTCTAGGCATCATTGCGATTGTCACTCTTGCTAACTTCATTCATGTGTCAGAGATGTAACGTTACAGTCTTGTAGTTTAGCTGATGCGCCAAGCCCTATACTGCTGTGTTCAAAACAGGATTTTACGGTAACGTTACTCTCAGCGAGACACATGCATAGACTACCACACATGAACACCAGTCGTCAAAACTAGGATTTCCATTAGCTAACAATAACGTTATGCTCTCCACTGACATCACTGCGGTATATAGCCAACACACATTTCCGAGAGAGTCCCATTTGGAGCATCCGGTGTGGAATGTCGTTTCAAATTGATCCTTGGCATTCGGAACAAAGTCTCCAAGACTCCGGGGTTGCTGACAGCCGAGAAATCGGAGTGCCCTGTCACTAGGGTTGCCACACGTCCCGTATAATACGGGATCGTCCCAGATTTCAAAATGCTACATCCCATATTGATTCAATACGGGACGCAGTTTGCCTTGTATTTTCGTGCACGTCGTTTCACATATAACACTAGGTCTTCAACGTGCTGAGAATAACATTCAAACCAGTTTTACAAGCGGAGTTGAGAAGTGTAATTTTACTGGTGGTGACTGTGAGCTCCAGACAGATAGGCTCAGCCTCTGCACGCTGTTGCGCGAGAGTGCATGTTACGTCAGTGTCATCATCGCCACCTCACTGATTGCCTCGGGAAGTAAGGTGACCAGATTTCTGAAATGAAAACCGGGGAAATTTCCAGTTTGGCGGTCAATATATCATTAAATTATCCAATGTTATTATCTATGAAATAAAGGGGGACAATTCCAGTTTCATGTATTTTGACCAAGGTAACTGCTGCACTGTAATAAACTATGGTCTTGAAAAGACGTTTGTGGTGATGTTGTGGTGATGTTGTGGATTAGCGAGCAGTCCCCTCTGTTAGCCAAAACAAGCACAACGCGATTGAGATGTCAACCGGTAGGCTCTGCTGCCCGGTCTTTCTTGCCACGTAAAATATTATTTCACTTTGCGGTTTGTTTTTAACACACAGTTAAAAAGGGGGACATTTCCGGGGACAGCTCCAGCTAGGGACAGACCACCATAACGGGGGCTGTCCCTGTAAAACGGGGATGTCTGGTCACCCTATCGGGAAGTGAAGTGCCTCACTGTTTTTTATATTTTCACGATGTCTGCAAGTGCGCACCGGGTGAAAAAAAATTTCAGCCTGCAAATTAGCCAGCTCTTCTTCCGTGTATTCCGGCTCAAATCGATAGGGAACAACAATCCCATGATCAAAAACAAAATCTCCTTCGTCCTCAGACATTTTCGGTTTCGCTAGCTAGTAGTAATACAACACTACTTCTACGACCAACCTAGTGTTATTGTCTGCAGGTACGCTCACATCAGAAGTCGCGCAATGATATGCATCCTCGAGTTCCACACTAAACTGCCTGGATCTACTTCCTGCATTTGTGAAGGAAAACAACAAAACAGCGTAAAATATTAACATAATGAAATAACTAATCGAAAAATGAAGGGCGACAAATTCATTAGAAGGACAATATCAGTCATGAGAAGCAGGGATGTGTGTTTACAATGAGTCTAACGTGGAGTTTGATGTTGAATGGGCTTCTATTGGATGGGGGGGAGGTTTGCTCACACGGGTATCACATATCTACAAATATCTAAATATTGAAGCAAGCAACCTAAAAACCGTCTAGGATGCACACCATACTCCGGGTAGGTGTGAAAATGAGCCCAGAAGTGTTATAAAGTGCAATTCCCCTTTAATTACATCCAGTAACCTTTCCCTTGAAAAAAAACACCAGTTTAACATTAAACCTTTATGGTGTGAGATTACAAATAAATGATTAGGATATTCTTAACTGAACATCTTAATGCTGATGTAACAATCACGACTGGTAATTGAAGGACATTGGAGGTCTAGAACACAGACCTATAATTCTGAAGAAAAATAACATTCCAAGGAAACCTACTCTTCAAAGGGTTAAGACACTGAAAGTTGAAAGACATTGCATTGAACTGACAGAAAGACAAGAAGGAGGTAGGGGAAGAGGGAAAAAAAGAGCAAATACTTCTTGTCATGCAGAGGGCAAGAGGTGGGGAAGAACAGAGTAAAGAAAAGGTAAGAAATTAAGTGAAAGAGAGGGCTACAAAGAATGAAAGTTGGAAGTAGGGAGGAATTACATGGAAAGAAGGAAGAAACAACAAGAGTGAAAATAATCTATTATGTACACAGAAGCCACAGGCACTCTCTTTATACACCCCATTGGAGGCTCCTTTCGTATTTGCTGTCTTTGACCACTCGCCATCATGTGGAGTAGGGTTGGGGGATTATGCAGATTTTAACACTGTCATACCACCCAAAACAACAGAAATATAATGAATAAATAAATGAGTGGTTGGGCTTTCGGCACAACCCTAATTACAGTTCTCCGATTGGCTGCATCTCTGCTCCCTATAATGAGCAGATCTCTGAATGGCTGATGACACACTAACCGTCATCAATGATCCAGTCGTCGTCCTGTCGCTCACGGACAATGCGGGAGTACTGTTCCTCATCCACCTCCTCGTATACACTGGTCAGGTCCTCCACCTGGACACAACATGCACAAACACACATACTGTAATGTCCATCCCACACAAAAACACACCTCAATCAAGGTTTCCAACACATATATATATACAGGCAATGTTACCAAATATCTAGCTCTTAGTGAGCTCCATAATAACTGGGACAAAGATTTTTTTTTTTTTCTTGATATGGCTCTGCACTCTACAATTTTAGATTTGTAACCACAATTGTGGTTAAAGTACACATTCTATTAAAAGGCATTTTATACGCTTTGGTTTCATCATGTAGAAAGTAAGAGTACTTTTCAGGGAACCATAATGTTTGGGACAAATGGCTTCAAAAGTGCTTCTGATTAGTCAAGTGTGTTCAATTGCTTCCTTACAGTGAAGCCACACTGTACGCAGTAATGCCGGGTGGCAACACACCTCCATTCGTTTTACATGAGATGGCAGCATACCTCCGCAATAGAGCTGTCAAAAAATATTCCAAGTTCGAAAACTATTAAAAAATCTTTTTTTTTTTTAAAGTTCAAACATAAATTTGAGCATTTGAATATTAGTTTTGGATCCAGCGTTTTGTAATTAACATGAATATACAGGCTTTAATTTCATGCGGCGAATCATGTTCATGCACGCAAAGTTCATTTCCTGTGCTAACGTTACTTCCTCTGTCAACAAAAAACATTCTGCCCTGGACCCAGAGCAAGTGGATCGTCTGGTTTTCCTGGCAACTAACCTCCGGTGATACTTTCAGCTCATGGACACCTAACGTTACTGGTCAGCTAGCCTCGCGAGCCAGTCTCTTTTTTCACTTCGTTCAACAGATCTGGTCAGCTAACAATTTAGGCTAAATAATGTTCCCATGGCAGTCTACGTTTTCTTTCTGTTCTGAAGATTTTGATAAAAATGGATGATGAAAGAAGTTAAACAAACTAAACAGAGTAAGTAATTTGTTGTTTTAGGCTACAAGTATTAGCCGTTTGAATAGTTTGTGTTAAGAAATAACCAGGGATTTCCTATAAACAATCATTTCCTTATTATTATTATTATTCCCTATTATTGTGATTAATAAATGCAGAGTTGTGGCAAATTACATCCACGAGAAAGTGCTTTATTCATTTGCGCATTAGGCTATAGAAACTGCAGGGGGCTCATTTATAAAATGAACTTGCGTGCATACGCCAGTGAAGACCTGACGTGGAGCCACAACCGTTTCCACGGTCAAATCGAATCATGTTGAAATTTTATAAATCACTACTTTGACGTGATTTTCTATGTACGCGCCACACAGTTGGTCTAAATTACGTTTTATAAATGAGGCCCCAGATGTAGTAACCTAGTATGAAAGTTGTCCTCTATTCTACTGCCCACTTGTGGAAAATAACACGCAGGCCAGTTTAGAGGGAGCGTCACGTGCATATTGTGCCCGACAATAAGAAGTTTATTTTTGTGAATTATAGGCAAATGATATTCGAATATATTCAAACTCCAACTAATTACAAAAGCTAATATTCAATAAATGATAGCAGCGCAAACGTTTTACCCAAGAAACTGTTGATTCTGAACAATAACATTTATCAAATGACAATGAAGCACAGACTGATCTTATTGTGAGAGAAACTTAAGTTAAATAAAGAGAGAGAGACTAAGTTAAATAAAGGTGACCATAAAACTAACAATGTATTAATTGCTAGTTGTTTGTTGTTTGTTTCTTCCAGCCACCTAGCCAGCTATCCAGATCTAACTTTTATGACATCAGCTGGCTAATCCAATTTTAGATTGAAGCCGCAAGCAGCGTTGGGAGGGGTCCAAGCATTGGTACTCTTGTGCACCCTATGGAGCGATTTTAAAATGGTTTTGTCCTCATGATCATATACCTTCGCCCAACATATCTACTGAATATCATGATGATTGTATAAAATACTGATGACTTATGGCCAATTTTGTGCTAAGAGACACTGTCGGATTACTTGGGTCGCCATGGATGTGTCCTGGCCGCTTGCCGTAAAGGCCTTTACTACGTCGTAACACTTAGATGGCCTGGCGTGTATGTAGAGCTGCAGCGCTTGCGTACCGCAACTAAAAAAGGCGTGAGACTAGTTTTGTCACAATACCAAAATTTTGACTTTGATACCGATACCAGGTTTAGTATCACGATACTCGATACTGAAATGATACTTGAAACTTAAATGAGACTGATTGGATACTCGGTGTCTAATGAAACTGAAATTACCTTAAGAGAACAGAAATGTATTGTCCCCAAGGGTTGACCTCATTTTCGAATTTTGAGGTTTATTAACAACGTTTAAGTTGATATATATTAATAAGCTTAGGCCTATAGTGTTACAACACTAAACAATAGAAAAATATATTAAATATATTTCAAAAATTAAACAGTCGTAAACTAAATAATCTTTAAACAGGTCTTTCACTTTTAAATAGATCTAAAAACAGCATATTTGAATAACAATACAGCATCTTCCTATAATAAAATATTTCCAAATGAACTGAGTCAAAGCTTGCGCTGTATTAAGGAGCTGAGTGCAGAAGCGCAACGTCACCTCACTTGGCAACCTTAGTTGCTACTGCCATCTAGCGAAGATTCTGACAAATTACACTTTTCGTCCTCTCAATGGGTAATGTGGGAGACACGTTTCCCTGGCTTTTACATTTGACTTAAAACTACCGAACGTCGGAAAATTCTAATACCGAACCGTTTCTCTTTTTTTAAGTACCGAAAAAGTGCTGAAGTTTCGGAATACCGTGCAACACTACGTCAAACACATATTCCAATCCATTGCTCAGCTTAGCAGAGAATGCACATTTCAGAGTGGCCCAGAGACAGATAGAATAATAATACGCATTTCAAATAATAAATACGACATTGAGAAAAAACGAAACAAAAGACGAAATATCAAAGCGCGACCTGCGTGCTGCGCGCAGTGTAGCCTACCGTATTATTTATTTAGACATTGGCAAATAAGAAAATTTTCGGTTACGCTGACCTGGTATAAAACGCTATTCCAAAAGCAAAATCAGGCATGTTATACATCGTTAGAAAGCTTATACCCTCACCAACTGAATAAATGAATTGTCAATCAAGCCAAATTGTACTAAAAACGGCGACAACGCCGTAAGCAACAGGTGTGGCATTACGCACAGCTATTTTTGATGGTAGCCTACCCAGGGATCACAAATGCATGTATATTTCACAAACGGATTATCCAACAATATATGACCACTCAGTCGCAAAAGGGACATCTCTACGCGTAAAACCAATGGTAAGATTGTATATTTATTCAATGTTTAGTCCCAGATATTGACTGTGGAATGACATAGTATAATTTTTAAAAACTTTGTCTCGTTTATTTCGTTATTCAGTGAACAGCGTTTTCACTGCTGTATTGGCATATGTTAGGGCTAATGTCAGGTTTATCTTGTTGCTACGGAATATTACATTACAGGCATTTGGCAGACGCTCTTATCCAGAGCGACGTACAACAAAGTGTATAACCATAACCAGAAACAAGTGTGTCGAAAACCCTAGAGAGAAGTACCGTTCCAAGTGCAGGGAACAACTGTGTAGCTCAACTTGGACCTGTAGGTTAAACTGATTAACACTAACACAAACAAGAACAGCAAAAACGCAGTCTATGCAAAAATACAAGCAATAGTTAAGACGAGTGCATTAACTAAATCACCTATGAAACAGCTACCTAGTTACAACCCTAAGCTTAGTCAATTTAGAGATTAAATTGAGAATACGATTTCTCTCAGCATAATGACGGATTCAAAGACAAAACTAACTCACCCGATATTGTCTTCAAATGGATCCATGCCAAAGAAAAGTAATGATTCATCCTCTCAAAAAGCTTTTACTAACAAATTTTAGTAGCAAAAAACGAAATATCAACTCGCCATCCTTGCTACCTGGGTAGGCTACCGTATTATTTATTTAAGTAGTATTATTTTCTACAGCATAAATTGCGTCTTTTGTTTATATTCAATATTAGTAATTGCAACGAGAAACTGCAGCTGTAGACACAAGATAGTTTGTTATGTTATGGTAGCAACGGAACGAAGCGGACTATATATGTATTACCGTCATTGTTTTATTATACCAGCGTGTTTTTGCGCGTTTGCACAGAAACTAAAATACTATCAATAAAATGGTCTAAACAAATTCACCCAATACTGTCTTGAAATGGATCCATGCCAAAGAAAAGTAATTATTCATCCTCTCAAAAAGCTTTTACTAACAAACTTTTAGTAGCCTAGCATGCACTCTGGCTGGCACTGTCTTCCATTGCTTCCCCGACGTTCAGACCCTCCCCTCACTGATAAAACCTAGACCCTACGGTGTCGGATTACTTGCGTCGCCATGCATGTCTTCTAGCCGCTTGCCGTAAAGAGGTTTACTAGATGTCGCAACACTTTAGATGTGGAGCTACAGCTCTTCCGCACCCTAATAGAAAAGTCTAAATGGCGGGCAAACAATATGGTGGACATAGGTGGTACAATAGCAAAGTTGTAGAGCACATTCAGATGCATCGGTCGATGAAGTTTTGTGTTGATCTGACTTACGGTGTGGGAGTTATGACTTTTTAAACATGACCCTTTGTTATAGCGCCACCATCTGGCCGACATAAGTGATTTGTAGTGCCTGAGTAGTGGGGGGCCATAGGAACCCACCTACCAAATTTGGTTGGTCTATAACTTATGGTTGCTGAGCCTCAGACATTTTAGCGGAGAAAGCTTCCACGCCCCAACGAAAAAGTCAAAATGGCAGGCAAACAATATGGCGGACATAGGTGGTGCCAATGGCGCCACCATCTGGCCGACATAGGTGATTTTTAGTGCCTGAGTAGTGGGGGGCCATAGGAACCCACCTGCCAAATTTGTTTGCTCTAGGACTTATGGTTGCTGAGCCTCAGACACTTTTAGCAGAGAAAAATAATAATAATAATAATAATCCTAACAAATACAATAGGGTTCCACCAGCTTCCCTGCTTGGACCCCTAATATTCCTAACAGACAGAATAGGGTTCCGCCAGCTTCGCTGCTTGGACCCCTAATAACAATAATATTAATAATCCTAACAGATAAAATAGGGTTCCACCAGCTTCGCTACTTGGACCCCTAATAATAATCCTAAAAGATACAATAGGGTTCCACCAGCTTCGCTGTTTGGACCCCTAATAATGACAAAAACCAATACTCCTACTTCTATTCATACAGTGCTGTACAATGGATCCTATTTGATATTAAATTTAAATCACTAAATTAAATAGGGAGCCTAGTCTAGCATAATAATTAAAACACAAAATGCAATCTTACATTTTCATAAATGTATTTATTTTTTTCCCCAAACTGGACACTGATAACATGAAACACAACATTAAACCCGTTCAGCATTTAACGAACACAACCGCCTGTCAAATAATAGGTGACATGCTCTGCAAAGTTCTGGAAAAACGTCTTGTGGACAGATGAGAGCAACTTGTATCAAAATTAAGGCAAGACCAAAGTGTGGAGGCCAAAAGGAACAACCCAAGATCCAGAGCACCCCTCACCTGAGAAACATGGTGGTGGGGGTACATAAGGCACAGCAAGATATCAAACATACTGCTAAAGCAACATAAGTTTTTTTTAACAAAAAACATTGAAAATGTTTTTTGCTAAAAAAAGAAAATTTTGCTAAAAAACGAGAACATTCTTGACTGGCCAAGTCCAATCTAAATCCAATTGATATGCGACAAAGTACTAAACATTACTACGTTCATAACACTAATATGTCGCAACAATTATGGTGCCTTGAAATGGGGGGCTATAAATATAATCTTTAATAAAAGCTGAGAATGTGCACTTTAACAAATGAGTCAAATCAAGAAAAAATAAAAATAAATCTTTGTCTCAAACATTATGGAGCCCACTGTATAAGCACACACGCACGTGCACACACACAGCAGCCAAAGTCTATCACACAAAAACACTTTAATCAGTGTCTGTCTCACTCCCTTACATGCACCATCAACATAATCCTTATCACAAGTCCAACTGATCAATCCAATTGATGTTCTACCACATTTTTTGGCTTTCCTGTAGACGACAGAAATTGGGTATTGGGGAGGAATTGATGGAAATTCCTGTGTAAACATTCATAACTAGGCAGAAACACAGGTGTGTGCTTGAAGCTATCTTCACAATCAAATTCAGTTCAGAGGAAGGCATGGGTTGTGCTGTGGCTGCCCTGCTGGGTAGCAACCTCTCACTGAGTAGGGCTGGGTCACTTAAGGTGAGAAGTGTTTACTTTTCCACAGAAGGTAATGGCCTGGTTTGTTACTTGAATCACCTTGTGAGGCGCACACACACACACAGCATGATCTCATACCACAAACACACAAACATGTCACAGTTCACTGGGATGGTTTGAGTAGCCCTTCAGCCACTGTGGCTTGCTTGGACCAGGGTAGCTATTGCTTACCTCGTATTTCAGCTTCTCACCCCTCTTGGCCGCTTTCAGCTGCTCCAGGGCCGACTTACGCCCCACCTTTTCCTTCTTCTCCCTCCTGGAGCGAGACACAGCAAGGCCACAGGCATCATCTGCACCTGTCCAAAAACAGCCTTACTGCCCCTGTTGCTTCGTAAACAGGACTTCGTAGACAGGAGCCTTCACAAACGCCGATCTGACGAGTTATGGCTAGGGAGGTCGAACATTCTGCCCGCAATGTAATCACAATGAGCGTTCCACGCACAAACATAAAACAAAACTGGCATCTGGGCTCACTTTAACAGGTAATTTAACAAGGGAATATACAAAATTAGAGTCGATACTATTAAATCATTTCAAAAGTTCACTGGCAGTTCATCGATGGCACTTTTTTCTTTAGGAAGTCAGAAATTATTATGCTAATTTGGCCTTGTTTACAAGCACTTGTGAATGCACTTAACGCTGCACCAAAATCAGTTGGTCATTATAAAAAATCTAAATGCACTGAAGGCATTATTACACATTTTATTACAAGAAAAACTCACTGAGAAATGAATCATAAGTTAACCGGCTAATATTTATTCATACTTTCCTATATTTCGGTGTCCTAAAAACGTTATAGCTGCCAGCGTCTTGACGGACTGGCACTCGCTATGTTATTCAAAATAACCCCAAAAGGCATTTTGTTTTGCTGAAATGAAATGTTATTCAAATTGTAGCCAATCCCTGTATTGACTTCATCCTGACTGTTCAATTCCAATTCGTCCAAATTATGCCAATGATGAGGCCCTATAAAATGATTTCTGGCATGTTTAGACAGCTAAACCTCGAAGGAATAATGATATTTTAATATGTACGTCTTCGTCAAGGTCTTATCTACATTGTGGTATAAAGCATTTGAGTTTTACGAATGGGTGTTTTTGGCCAGACCGTGACAGCGGGGCCAGCCCTACGAATGTGAAGGTCTGTGACTGAGTGACGAAGTTACACCATTGGTCGGCCGGATCATGTGTGTTAGGTTCAGCCATACACTAGGTTTTAACCTGGTCTTGTTTGTAATTAAGGTGGAAAGGAGACATGGGCAACCCCCTGGAATCCGAATCCCCTGCTGATAGAATAGTATTCCATAGCCAGCTATAACATGCTGCTAGTGTATTAATTCTGGTGGCCAAGTCACCGGGAAAACTCGTTTGAACAACAAGATTCTTACATGTAGCCTATGTCTTTGGTTCAAAGACGAGACGCCTCAATTTCTGTGTCCCCAAGCAGTTACTCTCATATGTTTTTAAAAATTTGTTTGAATATTGTTTTAAGTCATTCACCTCTGACCCCTTTGTAGACCCCAATACATAACTGTATTTTACAATAATAAATTCAGTGATTTTTTAAACACTAAAGTGCAAAAATGTCATTCAGCAACATGCTCTCCACCTAACATCAATATAGAAAACTCTTTGTAAAACACAAAAAAAAGAGAGAGAAATAAATCATAAACTATACCATTTGGCATAATGCTATAAGTGTCCCGATAAATATATTAAAGTATTGACAAGATAACCCTTTACAAACAGCATTAAATATCTAAAATACTTTTGTCCCCAAATACAAATATTCCTCAATGTCCTTCGGCAGCATAATCATAAAAAGCCATTTTGAACTTAAATCACATGATGCTAGTCATGTGACATGCCATGTGATCACTCAGAGTACCCCTGAGGACCACGAAATGTGGAGGTAAGTTCAAAATTGTACTCCTCAGTTTTAGATAATTTCACCTTTTTCCTCTGTGGTACCGCTTGTCACAACTTTGCATGTCATTCAGTAACATGTCAAGAAAGTGTAGCCTACATAGTTATATATTTTTAAAACACTTAGTTCCATGTGAAAAAATGAATTTAACAGTGAAGGTCAAGGTCATGGTTGTAAATAGGTGGCCAAGCAACTACCTGTTAGGAATGGAAATGTATGAAATTTGTCATTCAGCGAAATGGATTTCGTCATTCAGCAAAATAATTTCGCCAAAATGTCATCGATGTTGCTGAATGACTCCATGGATTTAGCTTACTTTTCTCTGGTGTCAATTTATTTCTTTAGCATATTATGCAATTTTTTCCCATTTTTAAAATATTTTTTTAACATTTTAACAGATGCCTTCAACAAACAGGTGTGCGCACACTATTGTGCAAAGATGAGGGCAGATCCTGTTGCAAGGGAAGAGAGGCTAGCAAGGAGAAGGGCCAGGTATACCATGTATAAGTAGCAGTCATCAGGGGCATGGCTAGAAATTGTGGGCCCCATGAAATGGTATTATATTGGGCCACCCCTCCTATATGTTTCAATGATACAATATTTTTGAGGGCCCCTGTCTCTTCAGGGGCCCTTGGAATCATCCTAGGTTCCCCCCCTCCCCCTCTTATGGCTCCCCTGGGGCCTGCCATATGTATAACCCTGTATTTTGGTCCAAATGCGTAGAGTACCACTACATAACTGCATTGGGAGCATAATTTACAATAAAGATGAAGAATGATCACTACTATTACTGCTATAAATGAATGAATGGATGGATAGATAGAAAAATAAATAGATACATGTTGTTATTGATTTGTAGCTATCAACGGAGGAAGCAAGATCAAAATGAACAGGTTCAGAGGCTCACCTGTTTATATGAAATTGAAACTATGTTCATACACACCTTGTTATATGCAGCTTAAAGTTACAGAAAAGCAGCATTTGTTTTTATTGTCATTCAATTGCATGGATCAAAATGAAGAGGTTCAGAGACTCACCTGTTTATGACAATCATTTCAAGTTTTTAACGTTTTAACGAATTGATGTTCTGAGACTCCAATGTATTGTGAAATCCACAAAATCATCTGATTTTTAAATGTCATTCAACCATTCACAGTTCAACAAATATGGGAGATGTGTATCTTTATATTTAGGCCTACACCCCCCACTGATTAAAGTGTAGGCTTACACAACTATTGATAGTTATATTACAGATAATTCTGTCCTAAATGACAATGTGTCATTCAGAAAAACAAAATCCGTCATACGGTAACAGTCATAATTAGTTAAAAAATATAAAACATTTAATGGCTTTACCACAACACTCATTATGAAACTTAACTTTAACAAAGAAATTGATTTTTGGGAAATTCTCTCTCATTTTTGAACTTTTTATAAGAATTGCATTGGAAAATTGCTGCCATATTGGAGACAGTAACAGTAAAATGCTAAATATTTCATATATAGGTTTTAAAGGAGTACCATGGTGATTTTCACACTTTCTCGGTTTTATGTGCTATTTGCACAAGAGGCATTGAAGAAACACAATGAGCAAAGTATTAAATATGTCCGTTCTGTATTTTTGGAGAAATATGCGTTTTAAATTCATCGTCCTATTTTCAACCGGTTGAGAAAGTTGTCATTTTGCTACGTCACGAATACAGTAACCACTCCCATTTCCACGCCCCGTAAAGAAATCTGACAGGACACACCGTTCTGCTGTTCAGACAATGCAAATATTTGACTAACGTTAGGTTCACTTAAATTAGAGTGCCTTTAGATTATTTCTGGTTATATTCATTTAGCTAGCTAGCTAACGTTAGCTAGCTAGGAGGTTTGCTTTCATAAGGCAATGTTATCGATAACGTTAGCTTGCTAGTTTGCTTTTATGAGGACGTTAGAGTTGTGCTTTTATCTTAACTTGGCTAGCTAGACAGCAAAAATTATAATTGGATATAAGTCAACGTCCTTACCTTAGCTATCTACCGATACTTGATATACTAGGCCTACTAAGCTAGCTAGCTTGTGAAAATTCAGTCTCCCAAAGAGAGCGCGTATCATGAGAGTAGCTATGGTAACGGGGCACGGTCTGTCAATCATAGCTAACTGACAGTTCTCATTACCACGCCCAGACGGTTCGCGTGAATTTTTATCGTGGGAAATTTAGGCTTAGAAAAATACGTTTTTAAGTACATTGAAATGACTGAAGAATAATAAAATTATGCACATTTGTTTTGTTGTTGCCTGAAGACAACTGGGAAGTGTCACGTTCAACCACCATGGTACTACTCCTTTAAGCATTTCCGTTTAGATTTTGATGTATGCTTGGAGTCATTGTCCTGCTGGACAATCACGCCCAGACGGTTCGGGTGAACCACCATGGTACTCCTTTAAGATTGAATTTTCTCAATAGGTATTATTTTTAAATAGTGTGACATTGACAGTGTCACTATGTGTTATTATATGACATTATTATGAAATTGATTTTATTTGGAAAAAGATGCTGAATGACATTTTGGAGGGGTGACATCTGATGCAACACAAAAAATTACCTAATTTGCTTTTTTTCTTGAGGGGCACATATGAAAATGCCAAATTAACACTTTAATTTACCTAAATAATGTTATCTTGTAATCACTTTTTTTTTTTTTGAAAAGCCAAAACCAAGAACGTCTTTCACCCCTTTGCCAAGGTCTTATCTACAGAGTGTTTTAGTTTTACAAATGGGTATTTTTTTTCAATTATGATGAATAGAGACATGCGCGTCTCTGGATTCTGAATCCCCAGCAAATAAAAAAAAAAAGTATTCCATAGCCAGCTTAACCTGCTGCTAGTGTATTATTTCTGATGGCTAAGTCACCGGGAAAACTCGTTTGAACAACAATATTTTTACATATATTTTTTCTCCAAGATCGTGTCTACAGTATGGTATAAAGCATTTGAGTTTTACGAATGGGTGTTCTTTGTAATTATGGTGATAAGGAGACAGGCGCAACCCTCAGGAAACACTACACTTTTCATTAAATGACGCATCCCATAACAACACATACCAGTAAATGCACACAGTATATTCGTTTTACTGTACGAATACCACAGAATATTGGTTCATGTTGTTGAAGGAAAACAGATAACTCCACCCTCAAAGTCGCACAGGTGATGATGGGTTTCTCTCCAACGACAGTGATAACATGCGGAGCGAATCGGCTAATTTTTTTAAATCGTATTACAGGAAACAGTTATGTTCTGGCAAATTAGCGATTTATATGTTGCTATTTGACTATATTGTAGCATTTATGACATTATGCATGAATAATAAACTGTTAAAATATGTTTTCTGAAAGATCGCCAAAACTATTATGACGAGACCGAATCACAAAATATTACCAGCTACAATTTCCGACTGACATTAGCTAGTACAAGTACCATCTTTTCCTGCCACTGCAACGTAAAATAATCTAACGTTAACTAGAAACCAGTTCATAAGGATGGCAAGCTGAACTACTGGTTAGATGAACTAAAGTTGACATTTGTACCCTCCAAAGGTGACAGTCTGACACAACAGCGTTCCCCTGCTACGATACCATTTTCAAGAGACAGCTAACTAGGTATAGCTATAGGCCGGCACAATGCCATTATCCCCACCTATGATAGCTTTCTACTTCTGGAGGCAACAATACAATGTTCCTCTCGCCGTAATGAAGTTGATTTTCACATAAATGCCATCCAACAAAAGGAAGCTAAGCAACATTTCGCCCTCGACTAAGTGTAGATGCAATCAAGTATAGCAGAGATTATACGATTCCAAATAGATAAGAAGCGTTAACCGCTACAGTGTTACCGACATTTCTCATTGAGCTCGCGCCTTGATGATAGTTAAGACACTCGTTAGTAAATTCGGCAGCCTCGCATTCGAATTAACGTAGCTAGATTATTACGGAGACTGAAATACCACACTCACCGCCATCAAGGTTGTCAAAGTCTTTGTCTGTGGAAACTGGAGCCATATCTATTTAGAATCTGCAGTACTTCTACTCTACACAATAAGAATAGACCTGCCGAAACAACAGATCTCGCGCCAATTTCTGCTTCCCGGGGAAAGTCGTTTACAGGAAATGACGATTGAAAATCGCAGCCAATAGGAATTGCTTGCCCGACTCCTAAAACCAGCTTTGAGTTCATTGAATCCACATGATGGCGCTGTCAGTTCGAGAAAGTCAGCTGTCCTTTCCCTGGTTGATTCATATTTCACATATTGTCATTGCATTTCCGATTTTCAAATTATGTCTACATTATTTCTCCGAGTAAATGATTGGAGATATTTAACGCTAGTTTCTTGAAGAGCAGAGGCGCCTGCATAGCAACTGCAGAGGGTAGGAGAGGCCAGGTGGTGAAGCCTAGGAAGTAACGGGAAACAGCCTCTACTGCGCATGTTGAGGGCAAAAGAGCTTGCTGCCGGCAGTTCATTGCTGCTGCCAATTGAATTCATAGACATGATATTTATTCCTATGTACGCTCTATGATTGATTTCAACGTAGAAAACTAAAGCTATTTAACAACCAAAAACCTCATCGGTAAGTTTTTTTGTGATTAGAAATTTCATTATGTAGTTTGTGAAACAATAGGTGTTTTGGTATGGAAGTCTTATAATAAATATTTATGAAAAATTTGCATATTTTATAACATATTACATATTTTCACAATCTGCCTTTCATGTGAAACTCAACGACCGTTAATTGAGTTTCAAAATACCATCAGGTACGTTTTATTTTGCCTTCAAAAGTCTGATATTCCCCATTCACTTTAATGGGAGGTCTAGTGTTTTGCCGTCAGTATTCGCTGAAGCCTAGGTTTACTTCACAAGTTTAGGTTAGCTCAGGCGTCTGCTGCCGTGGTCCTGGAGAGCCACAAGCTGTTCTGGTGTTTGGTTCTTTTTAAAATAAACACACGATTCACAGGGGCGTTTTCACATTAGGGCATGTGGGGCAGTGCCCCACCAAAGATGGCGCTGTGGTGCAAGATTCTCGTAACATCTGAACGTTGTGGCATGGCATAATGTATTTTATATTTAAGACACAATAATGATTCAGTGGTGAAATTGGCGTGTATAAATATTATAAACTTGACTCACAATCCTTATAGTGCTGTTTTGGAGTAATTTCCTTTGTGTGTATGTGTGTGCTCGCGCTGTCCTATCTCTCTGCTGTGGGGCAGCGGAGCACTCTGCCCCATCGTTGCCAGGGGAACAACGTGAGCGTGATCTGCGTAAGCAGGGAAAACCTCCCGCAAATTATGTTGGGCGGAGGCAGAGACTGTAAAAAATAGGCTACTAGACTACCAAATATAGCAAGCTGATTACGCATCCAGAGTCAGTTATTTTCTTCTCCTACTAATGGTTAAAGTTAGGACCTGGGTAGGGAAATTTGATCCCAGACCAGCAGTTAGGGGCAGCCAAGGCACCGCACTTGGCGGGTAGACTTACAAGCACACGTGGTTGTGACGTGTATCCGTGCGACTGATTGATTTAGTGTAGTTCAGGACCACCAGCACATCGTAAATCGACATAAATCCGTTTTTAGATATAGATATCTATAGATATTTTACAATCAATGATTTTTAAAAAGTCAATAGGATTTTAACATTGAGCTGTGACGTCACGAACCAGACGCCCCTGGAGGCAATTTGACTTACAAGCTCAATAGAGCCTGAAAAAAGGCCAATTTTCTCTGAGGAAATATAAAGTCAATACATTTTTTACACAATAAATGATAGTTTAATTAGTGAATCCCATCCCTTGTAATGTCTCCCCTGGGTCCGATTTTTAAAAATAATTCCGCCAAAATCCCCAAATCGGGGTTAATTTCAGTGCGTGCAATGTGGCTTGTCCTACTACCGTATGATCATATAGGATTTCCCAATCCTCGCAGCCAGGCAGAGTGCTTCAGCGGCAGGTGATGCTGTGTCGTTTTAGCTAGCTACATACGATCTCACCATTTTAAACCAAAGGTCCAAAAATGTTGTGTGCTGCGTTCAACTGTACTAACCACTATTCTAAGGATTCTTCTTTCCAGTTCTTTCGGTTAATACATTTGAGACATTTTCAAATAAACGGTTCTGTCAAAACGCGATTTCAGACCATTTCGGGGGTTCAGTTGATTCTCATGAAGTCTCGTCTTTTATAATTTGTATATGTTGTTGGTGAAATCAGATTTGTAAGCAGTTCTGAAGCTTCTTTAACTTAAGAAGACACGCTAGGGGGATTTACTTAGCTAGGGGGAGCAAGCTTACCGTCTTGCTATCGATCTATCTAGCTAACTTGCTAGCTAGTTCTCTCGTGATATATCTGTCTAGCTATCTAGAGTTCTGTTATCTATCTGTCTGTATAACTCTATTTTTTAATATCTATTTTTCTATGTAAATATCTTAACACTAAACGTATCTTGCGCAATGAACTTTTTTGAAATGTTATGACAGTACGGTTCTGTGGTTGCAAGGCCACGCTTCTTGTCCAGACGGCGGCGTGTCTAATTACCATGTAGGCTAAGGTAGTGGGGGTGGATTTTCCTGTAGTGGTGGACTCCACTCTTTCGCTCCAGTGCGCTTGCGTTGGTTGCAACGGGCAATGGCTGCGCCCTAGTTTGGGCTTCATGCGCCAGTGAGCGCTAACCATAGCAAATCGGTGGGTGACGTCATGAAGCACTTCGTCCATATTTTTATACAACCGTAATAATGAGCCTTTAAAGTGTAAACTTTACAAGCGCAAGCACGAAGCGAGCCGCCTGTTAACGACAATGCTAACGGCAAAAGCGGTAATGATTCTGAATGCGTCGGAACAACCAGCAAGGAGATTGAACATTTTATGTATTTCAACACAGTATAACATCACGCAGCTTATGAACTTATAATAATAAGTATAACTTATAAAACAAACGATAAATAAAAAACAGCCTTTTGTTAAAAAACAAAATTGAAAAATATTTTCGTTTCTTTTTAAAATGTAAATAGCCTAAATATAAATTAGGCTATATTAACAAACGAATAAATAAATAAACAGCAAACTGAAACACTTAAAAGAGAAATATCAGTGCAAAAATAAACAGGGCTACGGAGCAGTAGCCTCCACATGGAATGAAAACTTTACATTTTTTCTGAGGTCAGAATGTAAACAAAAATGTAACATTAACACATTTAACGGCAGTAATGAGTTGGCTGTGTATGATTCGTTTCATGTTTATGGCCCTGACTTTGAAATGGCTATCGAGTCAGATAAATAGCTAGAGTACATGGTCGTAGCCCTAACTTCCGTGTCATTTGTGGAATAGACGACCGTGCAGAAGATCACAGCATTTTCAATTCGTTCTACTACCACGTTAAACGCACGCATGCTTGGTAAATGGCGAGTGGACGTACGTCCACAAGCAAACCGGACTCCAGGGACCTAACTAAAGCTACGAGACAGAGAGTAAAAACACCTACGTTGCAAACACATATTTGCATGCAGTTTGCATGTCACCTTCTTGGGGTCATCCTTTACACGCTCGAAATTATCCCACACTTTGGATGATTTCCTGCCTGAGGTAGTCTAATAACTTTTTAATGACTAGGCGCAGCTTCTGTATGGAGTTTGAGGGGTTTTTTTTTCCTGCGACTAACCGACCAATGAAAACTTGGTCGACTAAGACTCTTCTCATCGACTAACTGTTTGGTCGACTATTAAGGGGCAGCCCTAGTTATAGCATATGCAAGCAGAGCCTTGACAAAGCAGGAGTGGAAGTATGCTACTACAAAAGAAGAGCTTTTGAGTATGGTGACGTTCACCAAATATTTCAAGCATTACCTGTTAGGGATAGAATTCATTCTGAGGACGGATCATAATTCCCTGCAGTGGCTCCATAATTTCCAGGGTTTGGAGGGTCAGGTAGCTCGGTGGGTAGAACATCTGGCCAATTTTCAATACACCATTGTGCATAGACCAGGAAAATCCCATGCTAATGCAGATGCCCTCTCTAGGTTACCGGCGTTTATGGCAGATGCCTTAGTCATGAGTACATCTGGTGTCCACACTGCCCAACAACCTGTGAAAAATTCTGTCATAGGAGCAGTACGGGAGGGGGGGCAGCCATCACAGTCAGACCAGACTGGGGATTGTATCGATGAGATAGCCCAGGCTCAAAAAGAAGATGTGGAGATACAGCAGATAGTTGAGTTGAAGAGAGGACAGCAGGTAGAAGTGCCCAGTGACCCTGCCATACAAAAGTATGCCCCTGTATGGGCTCAGTTACAGGTGCAGGGCCCAAGATTAGTGCGAGTGCCCCCAGCAAATTTAGGTGCTGCCTCTCAGGTTCAGGTAGTTCTCCCACAGGTCCTGATCCCCAAAGTGTTAGCCCAGCTACATAACACAGTGACTGGGGGTCATCTAAGGTCATCTAACCTATCAAAGATAGGTTTTATTGGCTAGGATGGTTCAGAGATGTGAAACAGTGGTGCAGGGAGTGTGTGGACTGTGCCTCCCGCAAGACGCATGGTCGGCCCCCTTGCGCCCCCCTCCAGCAGTCATTTGTATTGAGGCCTTACGAGCGGGTGGCATTGGATGTGCTGTGACCATTTCCTGAGACACACAAAAAAAATAAGTATATCCTAGTGGTGGGGGATTACTTTTCTAAATGGACGGAGGCATATCCCCTTGGGACCCCGCGGAGCCTTCATTCCGATCAAGGCCATCATTTTGAGTCCCACTTGTTTCAAGAATTGTGCCGTCTGTTAAGCATTCATAAATCACGTACATCAGCTTACCATCCCCAGTCCGATGGCTTAATTGAAAGGTTCAATAGGACCCTACTCTCTATGCTATCCTTGTTTGTGCAGGATAACCAGTTAAATTGGGATACACTGCTTCCATATGTCGTGATGGCTTATCGGAGCAGTGTTCATGCAAGCACAGGGTTTACCCCCTACAAGGTGTTTGGACAAGAAATGGTACTCCCTGTTGACATTGTGCTTAACTTAGAAGTCAGCGAAAGGTTTTCCTTGGCAAGTGAATATGTCGGAAAAGTAGCTGAGACTCCACAGTGGTACAGGCAGTTAATAAGCACCAAGCTAAAGCTTCAGGTCAGCAGAAGGCTGCATTTGACTTTCGGGCTAACTTCCAATATTATTCAGAGGGTGAGCTAGTCTGGGTCCGCAATAAAGCCAGGAAGAGGGGGTTGTGTCCCAAGTTGCAGAAGCAGGTTGAGTGGGACACTTTTGTAGACAAAGTGGGACACTATTTTCTCATCAAGAACTCATTATTGTGCATGTGATAAAAAACAATGTTTATTCAAAATGTTTATTCATGTAATTCAATAACAATGCATTCAAATTGCATCAAAACATCAAACCACTACACACACACACACACATTCTTGTTTCAGCATGACAATGTCCCTGGGCGCACAGCGAGGTCCATATACAAATGGTTTTGTCGAGAACAGTGAGGAAAAACTTGCCTGGCCTGCAGGGAGCCCTGACCCTAACCCCATTCTCCACCTTGGGGATTGTAAAGCCTACTGTGAGCCAGGCCTAAATGCGCAATCAGTGACTGACGTCACGAATGCTCTTCTGGCTGATTGGAAGCAAATCCCTGCAGCAGTGCTCCAACATCAATTGTAACGCCTTCCCAGAACACTGGAGGTTGTTATATCAGCAAAGCATGGACCTACTCCATATTAACGTCCATAATTTTGGAGTGTTTTTATATAATTCCTCCTTTCATTTTTTCCTTGCTATGTGTGGGTACCGCATCTTTCTGTACATATTCATCTATTTATTCACCTTAATAATACTTTCATAATAATGTTTTATTTAAATTTTTATTCGTGGAATGTTTGCTTTTAGTTGTTTTTTTATTTATTTACAAGTAGTGTCCCACTTTACCTGAAACCCCCGTGTCACTTTATTTAACACTGTCAGGTTACATTAAGTGGGACTGAACTGTAAACTTGATTTTCATAAAATCAGATAAGAATCTGTTCTAATTTTCACTCTATTTTAATACTTTACCAATAGTAATTCATTTTAACGCTATAAGTTAGACTGTCACATAATAATTGACAGAATGTCACCCATAACATTCTACAACAATATTTCATTTGTCAGCATGCTTACCCAGAACTTTGTGCCAGGCAATTTGAAAAGTAAATATACACCCACTTCAATGATGTCACACCAATCAAAACATTTATTTCATGTCAAGTAGACATTCAGCAACAATACAAAATTATTTTTGTGATTCGCTTTGTAGCGAAATAAAGCGCTCTTTAAATGCGGGAACGCACCTGATGAGAGGCTTGTCATACAATTAAAAATTTGTGCGTGTCATCCAATTTAATGTGTGCATTGTAGCAAAATATTGCACTGTCTCTTTAAATGCGGCGATGCACCTGATGCATTCAATTTAAAGTTTGTGTGAAATCAGAAGAACAAGAGATCAAATCAGAGAGAGACGAGAGCTGAGTGAGAAAGAGATACTTATTGCCTTCAACTCTGTGCTTAAAAATAGTATACACAAATCCTGCATCTCCATTTGCAAGTGTCAATTCCAGATGGAATCACGGGCTTCATAAAGGTTTTGTGCGGTAATTCTTTACATCGTATATATGGCTGTGGATCTTCGTGCATTCTGTTCTTTCGGCTATCGGTGTGTGTGTGTTTGTGTTACAGGCCTGAAGCCTTGAATTTGTTTTGAGTAGAATTCAATTAAATTTTACTTGTATAGCGATTTTTACAGAGAACTGTCACAAAGACACTTTACAGAGTAGCAAGGCAAGAGACAAAGCAAAAAGAGCGAACAGAGCAAACACCAGGCCTGAACCCTCAAATAGCAGGTACATGAGGTAACAAAGCACATACTTAAAATAAACTAAGAAATGAAAACTTTTGCCATTCAGACTTTATTTATTATTATTTATTTTATTTTATTTATTTTTTGTCGGCCCTCAATCTAAAAGTTGGGTTTCCTGTCCTATAGTACTAATACAGCAGTCTGGTAGCAGCCTTCCGTGTTTCCGGCTTAGCCTCCTTGGCTAGGCCTGGCGCCCAAACAAAATTTTCTTCCTGGCTCTGGTGGGATATAATGCTACAGCTTGCAAAATTTACACTGTAAAGTAGCCAGAAACTTAAGTGTCCCAGTCCACCTGAAGTCACCTGACATTTGGCCCACTATCATTCAAAATGAGTAAAAGTGAAACAAACCTTTTTTTGCACGAACAACTCTGGCTAAACACAGCCATCATTTCATATCATAGTTATTTTCTCATAGTAAATGCATAACAATAGCCTTAAATTCATTAGCTTAATTTTCTTTTAGTAAGCTAATGGCTACTGTTTATTTTCAGATAAACTGATCATTTAGCATTTTTGAATTTGTCAAAACCAGACTACTGTGATAGATTGCCGACCTGTCCAGGGTGTATTCCTGCAGTCTTGCCCAATGCACGCTGGTACCTCATACGTGGGGATAGGTTCCAGCACTGGACCCTGACCAGGAATAAGCAGGAATAGATAATGGATGGATGAAAAACTGAGTAACATACACAGCTGGATGTGGGGATGCTTGTCATACTCAATCTGCTATGTTTCAGGTTTCAGGTGTGCATATGTGGGTGTGGCCAATCAGCTGTGATTGCTGATCAGAAACACCTGGTGGGTGCCTTGTAAAAGAGCTTGTTCTGCACCAATCGCTCTCTCTCCCCCTCCTCTCTCAACCACGAGGACACTGGAATGTTTTTATTTAGCCTGTTTAGTTTGTAGTCTGTTGGTTAAGGCTTGTGTACTCTTAGTTTGTGGTGTGTTCCTGAGTGCCTTTTGTTTTGAATCACCCTGGTAGGTAGGCACCAAGTGGGCCAGCTTGATTTTCCATCAGTCCACTACTTTATTATTTTGCCTTTTTATTTTGAGGTAATCCTGGGTGGGGACTTAAGCCCCTGGTGGGGGTACGCGTTCAGTTCTTTTGGTCTCAGTCTTGTAGGCCTAAGGTTTCTGAATTAACCCTTTCAAGTGGCCTCGAGCCTGGCACACCTCAAAGAAGATTGTTAGGCATTAGTAAGGTTTTTGGTAGGCAGTTAGGAACCAGGGTGCTCTTTGTTAGAGTTGGCATTTTTAGGACTTTCTCACAGCCAGTAGTAAGTTGATATATTAACTAAGTTGAATATAGTGTCGTATTGTTTGTCAGCTTACAACAGTTTGAGTGGTGGTTTTTGTTTTTTTGTTTTTTTTGTTTTTTGTTTTTTTGTGTTGGTATGTCCCATCTTTTTGTATCTAGTTGCTTGAGGGCTACAAGGGTGGAGGATTACTTGTAAAGTTCCTTTTTAGACTTTTGGGACTTTAGTTTGAAAGTAAATCAATTGATGCTACTATTGGTGGGTTGCCTACAGGTTCACTGGAACTTGAACTTGTTTTGTGGCAAAATAACATTTTAGTACCCTTTGGAGCGGGGAATGCTGTGTGAGGTTTTTTTTGGTGTAACTTTGAGAGCATTTAGTGTGTGCTGCCATTGTAGTGAAGGTAGCTGTGTGCTATATTTTGTGATGGACACATTAGCTGTGGCTAGCTCTTGTAGGTGTGATGCATAGGCATCTTGGTAGTTTCTGTTTTTTGCAAATTGGACTAGCGTAATTCCTTTTGGAGCAGCAAGCGATGCTGTGTCATAGGGGAGTTTTGTCATTTCTGGTTATTTTTGCTGCATGTGACTTGGAATTTAAGATTGCATTGTATTTCAAGCTAACTTTAGTTGGCATCCAGTATTGAGGGACTTTATTAGTGATCCCTCTGAAGAGCTGTTGGAAATGTTTACTAAGGAACAGCTATTGAAACTTGCTGATCATTACCAGATTGAACTCCCAAGTAGTGAAAAATGTCTCAAGGGCAATGTGAAAGAGACTCTTAAGGCTATTCTTGTTGATAGTGGTATTCTTGAAATGAAAGCGGAGGAACCTACTGCAATAATGCCAACTTTTACACAACTCTCTCAAGCTGAGATTGAGTTTAGGATGAAAGAACTTGAGGATAGGCAAAAATAGTGAGAGCATGAGAGGCTCATGAAAAAGATGGCTCTAGTCTAGAAGAACATGAAATTTGTTTGAAGGAAAAACAGTTCTTGGAGCATGAATTAGGTCTGAAAGAAATCCAACTAAAACATGAATCTAGGGCTTCACAATCTGTCTTCTGTGTTTTCTCCCTCAGGGTTTGATGTTGGTAGGAATATTAAAATGATTCCTCCTTTCATTGAAAAGGATGTTGAAGTATTTCCCTCACTTTGAAGGATGGCCACCACTTTAGCTTGTCCTAGCAATGTTTAGACACTCCTTTTGCAGTGTGTCCTTGTTGGAAAGGCTCAGGAGGTCTATTCATCTTTGACTTTTGAACAGAGTGCTGATTATGACCTTGTTAAGAATGTCATCTTGAGGGCTTATGAGCTAGTTCCAGAGGCTTATCGGCAGTGGTTTAGGAGCTACCGAAAGTTGGACAAGCAAACCTATGTTGAGTTTGCCAAAGAAAAGAATAACTTGTTTGATTGTTGGTGCTCCTCTCAAACAGCAGAATCTTAAGAACAGATCAGACACTTGATTCTTCTTGAAGAGTTTAAAAATTGCCTCAATCTGTTGCCACTTTCCTAAATGAGCAAAGGGTCACAGAATTGCTGGAAGCTGCTCAATTGGAAGATGAATATGTGTTGATGCACAGTTCATTTTGAGCATAAGCAGCATTTTGAACATTAGGGTAGGGACTCTTCTTGTGGGGCATATGTAAATACTGTTTCCCATAGCTCAGCTCAAGATTCCCCAACTGGGAAGTCTGATGGTTCTGGGATTTCTGTCACAGGAAAGCTTATTTCTACTTTAGGAAGCCTGATCATCTTGTTGCTGACCACCCTGTCCTCAGAAGACAAAACCCTGTTAAACATGTGGCTCTTGTAAAAACAGTAGAGAAACCCCATACAGAAATGCTGAAAGCCAAGGTGACGTTTCCATCAGTGAGAGTAGTAGTGATTTGCCTGGCTGTTTATCTTTTTTAATTGAAGGTTTTGTCTCTTTGATATTTGAACCTGAATTAAAAGTTTCTGTAAATATTTGGAGAGATACTTGGGCTTTTCAGTCCCTTATTCTTGAATGTTTTACCCTTTTCAGAGTAGTCTTGGGTTCTAGTGTTCTTGTCAAAGGTTTTGGAAAAAGCTTTGTAGGCATGATAGGTCAACTCAAGATAACTGGAGCAGTGTGTTTCAGGTTGTGGTTCCATCTGTCTACCACCCTGAAATTTTGCACCTTGCTCATGATCACTGCCTTGCTGGTCATCTGGGAATTAAGTAGACCTATAATTGTGTGCGAAAACCTTTTTCTTTTGGCCTGGTTTGAAAACTGATGTGGCACGGTATTGCAGGTCTTGCCATTGTGTTGGTCCTCTTCCTCGTACTAAGTCAGGAAATCAGTATCTACTGACTGTTGTGTGTATCTGCTTGGTTTCTTGAAGCTATTCCCTTACATAAGATCACAACCCCAGTAATAGTTAAAGCTTTGACAAAGTTTTTTTTCACTGTTTGGCCAAAGTTATTCAGTCAGATCAAGGCTCTAATTTTACCTCTCACTTATTTGCCCAAGTTTCACTAATTCAAAGCTGTTAACTGGGTGAATTATGCAGATTTGTTAGCAAACTTCTAGTGTATTTAACTACCTTGTGTTCATATCCAGTTCAACGCTTGTTCATTATTTGCTTTGATATGCTGTGTTTTTACCACAGTTATTTAAAGGAGTAACATGGTGGTTTTCACACTTTCTCGGCTTGATGTGCTATTTGCACAAGAGGCATTGAAGACACTCGATGAATAAAGTATTAAATATGTCCGTTCTTTATTTTTGGAGAAATATGCATTTTAAATTTATCGTCGTATTTTCAACCGGTTGAGAATGCGACTTAGTGCATCACAAGTACATTAACCTCTCCCCTTTCCACGGCCCGTAAAGAAATATGACTGGACACACCGTCCTGCTACAAGTGTGCTGTGAAGTTTAGCAAAAAACAAGGCTGAATCCTTCTGACGTAATTTACATAGAAACTATACGCTCAGATTGCCTAGTTTCACTCACTGTGGCCAAGCAGAATCGATAACGTTTCAGAAAATATGTAACTTTAAAAGGTTTAATTCAATCTTCTACTGGGACTTTTGCTGTTTATTGAGGGTGTGAAAGAAAATTTTGGTGCCGCTGACTATAATCGAATGTTTTTTCAGATTTACCATTCGAAGTATCATTCAAAGTACATTTGTATGGGTTAGTGCTGTCCGATTGTGCTAGCTACTTCACATTAACCTTGTATGGTGATCAGTAAAGGCTAACAGCACAGCACCACTTAATTATCGTCACTTCTATCACCACTGTAATGAACTAAAAAAGGCGACGAACTACCTTTTCTGTGAGAAATGTATTGTAGAGCTCATGCGCATACACTGCAGGCGACATTCTAAAGCTCTGTTTTACCCTCCCTACTGTCAGTCAGATTGCTGTGATAGCTCATTCTAAATCATTTGGGGGACCCATAGATAACTTGTGACCCATAGTTTGTGCCGCTGGCTTACAGTCAAGACAATGGAAATATTTGACTAACGTTAGGTTCACTTATTAGAGTGCCTTTTAAGGACTGTTAGACTATCTCTGGTTGGTTACATTCATTTATAGCTAGCTAGCTAGCTAAGGTTAGCTAGCTATGTAGTTTGCTTTCATAATGTAATGTTATCGATAACGTTAGCTAGCTAGTTTGCTTTCATAAGGACGTTATAGTTGTGGTTTTATCTTAACTTGACTAGCTAGCTAGCAAAAAATATTATTGGATATAAGTCAATGTCCTTAGCTATCGATACTTGATATACTAAGTTAGCTAGCTTGTGAAAATTCAGTCTCCCAAGATGAGTGCTTGTCATGGAGGTAGCTATGGTAACGGGGCACGGTCTGTCAATCATAGCTAACTGACAGTTCTCATTACCACGCCCAGACAGTTCGGGTGAACTTTTATAGTGGGAAATTTAGGCTTAGAAAAATACGTTTTAAAATAAATTTAAATGACTGAATAATAAAAAAAATTATGCACATTTGTTTTGTTTTAGCCTAAAGACAACTGGCAAGTGTCACATTCAACCACCATGTTACTCCTTTAAGTAAGCCTGCTATTATAATGGGGTTTGTTTACCTAAAGAGTTTGTGAATAGGCTATCATTCCATATGCTCAGTTGTTTTATTTTATAAAAAATTGTATTATGTACAGTGGGCTCCAGAATTATTGGCACCCTTGATAAATATGCACAAAAAATGCTAAACTAAAAAATAATACAGTTATTGACATACGCTTTATTTTCCACCGTGTAAACTAGTGTGCTTGATTAATGATTCATTGGAATCAACCAAAGTTAAATTTTTTAAATTAAAAAAATATTTCCCCAAAAAACAGGTTCCACAATTATTGGCACCCCTGGTTTAATCCTTTGTGAAAACACCTGTGGCAAAGATGACAGCCATGAGTCTTTTCCTATAATTTGTGCTAAAGTTAGAGAACACATTTGAAGGGATTTTTGACCATTGCTCCATGTAGAACTTTTCAGAATCATTGATATCTTTTGGTTTGCACTTATGGACGCCCCCCCCCCCCCCCCCCCCTTCTGTTCAGACCACGGGTTTTTGATGCAATTTAAGTCTGGAGACTGAGATGGCCATTGGAAAACATGGATGTTGATTTCACTTAAGCATTTCTGTTTAGATTTTGATGTATGCTTGGAGTCATTGTCCTGCTGGACAATCTACCTATGACTAAGTCCTAGCTTCTTAGCAGAGACAACCAAATTTTCTGCCAGAATTTCCTGGTACTTTGTTGAATTCACTGTGCCATTGATCTAAAATAGTGCCCTGGGACCACTTCCAGCAAAACATCTCCAAAATATTAATGACCCATCTCCATATTTGACAGTAGGTATGAGGTGCTTCTCCTGTATGCACTCCTCTTTTGCCGCCAAACATGTTGATGGTGTGTATGGCCAAAACGTTCAATTTTGGTCTCATCTGACAATAGCACTCTCCAATCATAATTCCAATGAGGTTTGGAAAGCTCCAGATTCTTGGTTTTGTTTATTGTGCTCAGTAAGGGCTGTCTTTGTGCCACCCTTCCAAAGAGTTAGTTAGTATGGAGGTGCCATTTTATGGTTTTTTTTTTTTTTTTTTTTTTTTTTTTTTTTAGACTTGTTGACCGCAAGAAACAAACCAGTCTCTGCAATTCTTAAACAGTGATCCTTGGGTTATTGATGGCTTCCCTCACCATCTTCCTCACCATCCGTGGGGACAACATGCACTTTCTTCCTCTTCCGGGCAAATCTGCTACCATTCCGTATGTTTTACACTTTTTTATTATTGCCCTTACAGTGCTAAGTGGTATGTTTAACCATTTGTCTTTTTTTGTACCCATTACCAGACTTGTGATGGTAAATTACCATCGGTCTCTTCTGAATTGACAGTTATTTGGCTTTTCCCATGCTGATGGATGACAAAAGGATTTTGTATGCTTGTTACCTCATTTTTATTCTTTAGTGAAACTGGAAGTGATGGAATGACACAATAGAGTTCCTTTAGACTGAGATGAACTAAATTAAGTAAAATTGTTTTGCCAATTTCATTTTGTTTGATTTTACTTACAATAATTGTTAGGGGTGCCAATAATTATGGCACCTATGATTTTCAGAAAAAAATAGATTACTTAAAAAAACATTGAAGCATGAGAGTAAATGTATTGAAATAAAAGTATATAGTTTTCCCATTTGTTTGAACATAACATATAGATTATTATCTGTGTCATTTATTACATGCAGCCTTTTTTCTTCATTTTTATGAAGGGTGCCAATAATACTGGATCCCACTGTACCTAGCTGTAATAAGCTGGCTATGTTTCTTCTTTATATTTTTGTAGAACCACACACCCTCTCTTCTTCTGATTAAAGATTAAGTTCTGGGGAAAAAAAACTGTTGTTCTCATCGGACAATCCTGTAGCGATTCAACTCCCCTGAACCAACACCCTAGTTCATTAAACCAGCATCATAATCCCATCTATTAAAAAAATGGTTCTTCGAGCCAGATGAAGGCATTACTGCAGTGAATACATGATGTTCAGAACCAAAGAGGGAGAAGAGCCAACATCCCCAGTTGTCCGGCCCCAACGTCAGATCCGTCCTCCAGCATGTTTTGAAGACTACAACCTTACTCTTCCTAGTGCCACTAGATGTCCTTCCTCACCCCCCACCTCACGTGCTACCCCGCACTACAGCGGCAGAGACCAAGAGGAGCCACTTCCAGACGATGCGCACCTGACCCCTTGTAGTTCTCCTCTTAGTCAGAGCTTTGCCAGTCCCCATGGGCAGACGGTGCTGGACCAGTGGAACACTGTATTTAGTGAGTTGAGGCAGGAGAATGACTAACTGCGCTGTAAAGTAAGTGAGCTTCCTGACATGGTAACTGTGTTACAGAAAATGAAGCAGGAGAATGAAAATCTGCATCATCAACTGAAACAGCTGATAAACACACTCCCCATTATGCCAAAGTCTCCACAGACACAGACCTCTCTGTCTCCTACACCATCGCCATGTACCAGTGCACCCCACCAGAAAGTGATGGACATCCACAGCCAGCTGTGCCAGTACCTTCACCCTGGACAAAGGTCAGTCTTCGTCATGCCAAAGATGAGAGGGCAGGTGATGTCAAGCTACTGAATCAAGATTTTAAGCAGGTGGACATTTGTTCTAGCTCAGCAGAGAAATCTGACAAATGTGTGCCCCATTGGTGAACTCCCTCTCCACGCTGACGCTCGTCGCCTCGCTGGCACACATCTTCACCACACCAAGCGAGCAATAGGCCAGAAGTTATTCACCACCTTCCCAAGGACCTCAGGTCAGAAAGCTGTGACTTATGGCTCAGTCAAAATTGTGTTGATTTTCAAGAGCTGGCTCTTGGGCTGCATTGGCACTGTCAATCTGACACACTGTCATACAGGTACCGACCTATTGATTGTGCTACCACCACCATGCGCAATATAGAATTCTTGCCAGTCAATATGACTCCTTGGGTTATATTGTCCGATTTACCACTAGAGCTAAGATCATTTTGCAACACTTACGGATCAGGAAGAGGGCAGCAGAGGATCTGGGAGAGCAAGCTTCCTAATTTTCAGAGGGTTACCCTGCCTAGATGTTATGTAAACCCCGACATGGACAAAGAGAGTAGTCTTTGGGAAATTCATGTCTTCTGCAATGCTTCTGAACATGTGTATGGTTCTGTCTCATAGTTTCGCACTGAAGATCTCCGAGGGCATGTTCAGATAGCTTTCCTGGCAGCCAGATCCAGAGTTGTGCCAAAAAGGCAGTAGTCAATACCACTACTTGAACATTGTGCTGCACTGACGGGGCACAGCTAGCGAATGTTCTCACTGCCCATCAGCTGTATAACCCTGTGGACTGACTCAACCACAGTGCTGATATGGCTACAGTCAAAGACCTGTCAGTTCAAGGTACTTGTCAGCACCAGACTGGCTGAAATGATAGACATGACAGATGCTGACTCATGGTGTTATGTGGAGTCAAAGCAAAATCCAGCCGATGACCTTACATTTAGGATTTAGAATTTTATTAGGATCCCCATTAGCTGATGCAGAACATCAGCTACTCTTCCTGGGGTCCACACAAAACACAAGAACATGACAGCAGATAAGACACTTACAGACAAAACAACCACATGAAATAAAAATCTGAAAAGTATAACAAACAATATTCTTTCTCGGAAAAATATTACTATACATACTCTTATTCATATACATTTATATATTAATATACACTAAATTCATAAGCACTGAATATACATACAAGTGAAATCTTACAACATATTCATATACATATTGATATTCCTACACATAAAAAATGTACAAAATGTGTTTTCAGGCATAGGGCCATTAGGTGTTGCTTCACTTGTTTTTTAAAGCTTGCTTTATTGTGTGCGTTAGCAATCTGAGCTGGAAGTGAGTTCCATACAACCATGGCTCGATACAGTACTGTGCGTTGCTTTGATTGTGTTCTAGATTTAGGAACTGTGTAGAGACCTCTGGTGGCATGTCTGGTGGGGTAGGTATGTGTGTTAGAGCTGAATGTGAGTTGACTAACAATTAGGAATTTTCAATACATTAATGTTTCTAACAAAAACAGGGAGTGATGCTGTCAGCCTCTCCTCAACTTCCAACCAGGAGAGATTGATATCCATGTTGTTTACATTAGACCTTAGTGTGCATCGAAGGGCAAGACAAGCTGCTTTGTTCTGAGCCAGCTGCAGTTTTCCTAGATCCTTCTTTGCAGCACCTGACCATATCATTGGGCAATAGTCTAGATGTGATAAATCTAGAGTCTGCAGGACTTGTTTGGTCAAGTGTGGTGTTAGAAAAGCAGAGCACCTCTTTATAACAGATATATTCCTCCCAATCTTTACAACAAGAGAATCTATATGCCTTGTCCACGACAGTTTACAATCTAAAATAACACCAAGAAGCTTTGTTTCCTCTACTTGCTCAACAGCTACATTGTTCAGCATCAGATTCAGCTAGAGGTCAAGGATTGATTTGTACCAAATACAATGCTCTTAGTCTTTGATATGTTTAAGACTAGTTTATTGCTAGTAGCCCATTCTAGTACTGTCTGCAGCTCTTTGTTGAGGGTTGCAGTGATTTCACTAACTGTGGGTGCATACATGTATATTGTTGCATCATCTGCATACATGGACACACAGGATTTTTTTAAAGCAAGTGGAAGATCATTAGTAAAAACAGAAAATTAAAGGGCTAAGCGAACCTCCTTGTGGAATTCCACACTCTACATGTCTTGCATCTGAAAAGCTTCCATTACAGAAAACTCTTTGTGTCTATTGGAGAGATAGCTTTCTATCCATGATAAGGCAGATGGAGCAAAACCATAGCACATAGTTATTTCAATAATAATTTGTGATCAATCACATCAAAGGCAGCACTGAAATCTAACTGTACTGCTCCCACAATATTCTTTTGATCAATTTCTTTCAGCCAATCATCTGTCATTTGTGTAAGCGCTGTGCATGTTGAGTGACCTTCATGAACGTGCTGGTAGTCACTTGTCAAATTGTTAACAGAGTAATAGCATTGTATCTGGTCAAATACAATTTTTCCAAGAGTTTGCTAAGAACAGATGACAAACTGATTGGTTGGCTGTTAGAGCCAGTAAAGGCAGCCCTAGCATTCTCGGGTAGTGGAATGACTTTAGCTTCTCTCCAGGTTTGGGGACAAACATTACTCACAAGGCTCAGATTGAAAATATGGCAAATAGGAGCGGCAATATGGTCTGCTACCATCCTCAGTAGCTTACCATCTAAGTTGTCAATACCAGGTGGTTTCTCATTATTGATAGACAGCAATAATTCTTTTGCATTAGGGAAAACTCTGTTGGATTTTGCAAGGCAGAGTTTGAAAAACATTGATGCTTCTTGCACATGCTAGCCTGAAGCCTCCCATAGACTCTGCCACACAAATTAGTAAGGTACTATTTATTTGTATAGTTGCATTTAGGTCGGTGGCGATATTGACCCTATGTTGGTGCACAGCAAAATAATTGTTTGTTGTGGTTTGAGGTGGCTACTTCAGCACTGCCTTTCATTTTTACAAAAACAAACTTTATATAGCCTTTTTATATTCTTCAACAATTATTCAACATCATTCCACTATCAGTATGTGCAACTAAATATGGAATAAGTATACAATCTCACCATTGGTTGTACACATAAAGATGTCTCTTTCAAGATTTAGAGGTCTTGAATAATCAGTTTTCATGAAAAATAGAAAGCCGGGTTTGACATTTATACCAACCACACGCAAAACCCCACTAGCTTTTTAAAACATAGAACTCATTTCAGTTTGTTCTGGTTTGATTGATGAATCCTTTATCTAGTAGTGGACAGTATAAGCTTTCCAACGATGTATAACTTGTTAAATTTGAAATTTATAACAACAACTGAGAGCATTGCACAGACATCAAGAATGGCTTCATTGTAGCATGGCACAGTCAAACGTAACATTACAGTAATATACGAGAACTTGTTGAGGTGTAATTGCTTTATTCCTTTGGTTTTTGGAAGATTATACTATTTTTGCCAACTCATCAGCATACCTAAAGCAAATTCTCTGGGGAGTGGGTCAGAAGAGGAGGAGAAAGCATGAAGTCTAGCGAGCATACATACGAACATGGTGAAGATGTACGTATTCGCATTGGTCAGAAGAGGCCACTGTCAGCCTCTGCAACTAATTCTCAGAATATATGTATTGGGGGCTAACTTAGCTGTTAGGCCTAGCTGTTAGTATTGGAGACATTGTTAGCATCCCCTGGGCAGTATTAGCATAGTCGCTCTAAGTGGCCTACTTTGTTAGAATTCCTATCACTCACACGTTAATTGAATGTCTTTCAACAGATTTGTGCTATTCTCTAATGTAGGCATTTCACGTACTGTAGTGTAAGCATTCATATGTGGCTCAGTCGTGTGTTATGTTTGATGCACCAGTTTAGCATGAAGCTAGACCATATTTCTGATGATGGAATATTATTTTATTGTAATCTTATAGTAAATAATGTGGGGTATTGGTATCTCCATGGGCTTTACTTGTTAGTTAGAGCATGGAAAATACTCATTCAAATTTACTCTGTGCTGATATGTGCTAGATGAACGTAAAATATCTGTTGGAGTGATCATGAATTGTAACTGGAATTCAGTCCGCCGGAGAGGAGGATTGGTCTTGGCTGTGCCGGCTGGTGGAGAGAGCACACACACCTGGGTTGTGTTGGCTAATCAGTCCAGCTGCTTAAAGGTGTGCTGCTCTCCACAGTTCAGGGTTGAGACCGGGAGCTCACACCGAGAGCCCAATTATGATTTTTGTTTTGCTTTATTTTTGGAATTGTGTAATCCTCAGCTGGGATGCTGGAGGAGCTGCCGCTGGCTGGGAAGCGGGCCAGCTACTGGCAGTGCACAGGAAAGTGGTTGCTCCGTTTTACTTTCTTTTGTCTTTGTTATTTTAGCTTGTTGTTTTTGTTTATTATTATCGCACTGAACCCATGAAGGGGAAGGGTGAAGAGGGTCGTTTATTTAATTTCACATTTGTGTGGGTGCGCTCTCTCTCTCCATGCGGCAACCATCGGCGTTCCACGGCACTGCCGCATGCCCCTCCCAGGGGTGTCACACTGGCGTGTGACGGTAACATTTGGAAAACGTTATCCCATCCCCATGCAATAAGATTATGTACTGTAGAGTATAGAAAAACATACCACAGTGAATTATTACACATTTACATATGTGTGTGTTTGCATTATATGTTGCAATGTGATATCAATGTTTCATCTTAAACCATTGTAAGGGGCAACTGTATGTGCTTCATAAGGGATAAAAAGCATTTTATTCATTTGTGGAGAGATAATTACCACTTGAAAATGATTCAAAAGTGAGTTTCATGAGTCAAAACAAAAAAAAAATGTTAAGATTTGCAGCAATCCAAATCTATCCAAAATGTCTAAAATGTGCATGGGCATTTGACTTCTGACAGAACAGATGTACGAAGGTGCACAATGCCATCTGGGGACACACCGAGGATGGCAGACTGTGTAATGGGGGGCGACATAGCTCAGGAGGTAAGACCGATTGTCTGGCAGTCGGAGGGTTGCCGGTTCAAACCCCGCCCTGGGCGTGTCGAAATGTCCTCGAGCAAGACACCTAACCCCCAACTGCTCTGGCGAATGAGAGGCATCAATTGTAAAGCGCTTTGGATAAAAGCACTATATAAATGCAGTCCATTTAATCCACAACCCTGATTCCTTTACCTTTTTTGTTGCCAGCAGTAAATACAATCATCATCAACAATCAACACACAAACAATTCACACAAAAAATATAGAATTACATAATGTTATTCAAAAGGCCAATAGCAGCAGGGACAAATGAGTTCTTAAATCTATTGGTCCTGCATCTTGGCAGATTATATCTGCGACCAGATGGAAGCAACCTGAACTCACTGAACAAGGGGTATCTAGGGTCAACAAGGATTGACTGGGCCTTCTTTGTGGCTCTGATTTTATGCAGTTGGGAGAGGTCATTTAAATTTGTGCCTGCAATTTAACTGCACATTCTAACAATTCCTTCTAACCTGTTCCTGTTTTTCAAGGTAAGTGACCCAAACCAGCAAATAAAAGAGAAGGTTAGAACAGACTCAATAAAACAAGAATAAAACAAGCTAATTGGTCACAGGCAGCCTAATGGCTTAGGACTAGTTTGCAAAAGTAGGTTTTGTCAAAAATTCAAAAGGGTATAGAAAGTCAATCTGCATATTTGTTATAGTGCCTCTAATGGCTGACTGATCCCCCATTTTACATGATAGTACCAAGTGAAGACATCAACATACTCGCCAAGTTTAATGATGATCATCCATTGCTAGGCTTGTCAAAAGGCTGCTGATATCTGATTGGCTGAAGGTGGCCATGTTTTTAAGATATATTTTGATCTTTGGACCCACTGTTTTTAGCTGAAAATTAATAATGGAGAAGGCTTCTCTTATTTTTTTGTGATAAAATGCTCTATAATTTTGGAGCATGTGTGCATAATGTACAGTGTACATGACAAGTCATCTGATAGGTTCTCTTCAAATCACAGGCTTTGTCTCAGATAGCCCAGGTTTAGTGTATGACATCCCTTTTTAATTCACCATTTTTCAGGATATAAACTGCTGTCAGCAAGGCACAGTACCAGCCCTACCCAAACCTTCACACACACCATACTTCCAATCAAGCATACTCATCTACACGCACGCACCAGATACATGTGGCATGCTACTACACACCCTGTCAAGCATGTACACTGACTCACACAAAAGCACAGACAGACACACACACACACACACTATATCCAGCATACCCACATATTTATATACACACAGTTAAGCATATAACTACACCACAGAAGAGCCATTCATCTTTTCACACACAGATACTACATACACTATCAAACTTACAGAAATAATATATATTTTATACATAACATATACGCAAACATGACACAGAAAATCAAACATTTAATACACACATGCACACCACACACTATGAATAATACATAATGTATCTTTACACACAGACACGTACACCCACACACAGACATGAACACATATTTATGTACCTGTAGATTATACACTTAAGACACAGGGCCAAAAAAAAGAACATTATTGTAAGGGGTGGATTTAACTGGGAAGCTGTGACCTGCTGTCTCCTAGCAACTTCTCTGCCTCCTACTTGATGCGATCAAACATCGGAGGACACTTCCTCCTGTCTAGTGAGGCAAAGGTATCCAAAGCCTAGTATAGGGCAATGCGGCAGCTGGCTTGGCCAATCAGAACTCCCCATGCAAATCTGAGATGATGACCTGCCCACTGATTGGATGCCTCTTTGCCTGTCTCCTTCCTTTATTATTCCCTGCCTCCATTGTTGTCGTGGTGAATGCCTGAAGCCGGCAGCTCTTCTGTGTTGACCGTGGATCACACAGTCATCTTTCCTGCAGGGGCAGGAGGGTGTTCGGGGAGGGTAGGTGATTCAGGGGTGGGGCAGGGCAGAGGCGAGAGGAGGGTAAGCACAGTGGGGAGAAGGGTTTGCAGGGTTGTACGTCTCTGTTTCGACTGAGGGAGTGTCAGCTCTGGGCTGATGCTGAGTCACAGACGGGTGGATCCACGGCCTTGTCCCATGAGCCCTCTACAGGACACATGGAGGAAATCGAGCATACCTGTCCTCTGCCTCGAACGGTGAGGAACCTCACACGTATGTGTGTGTGTACATTCATGCAGCTATGTCTTAGTGAACGTCTGTGTTTGGCTGTATCTTTGTGTGTGGGTGCATTGGGTGGATGTATATGTATTTGTGGCAACTGTCTTTGTGTGCAACTGTGTCTGTGTGTTTTATTTTTGTCTGTCACTGTTACTGTATGTGTTTTTGTGTTTGTGTGTGTGTATGAACATTTGCATCTGTACCTTTATCCTGCTGTATTTTGCATGTATAGCAGAAATAGGAGTTATAAAAGTGTTGTCTTCCTCTCACAGTTTTGGAGTGGTGATGCTGTTGGGGAGGGGGTCTGGGGTGAGGGGCAGAAGGTTGCTGTGAGTAGCGCTGCCAGTGTCCTCCTCTATGGTGGTCATCGTGTTTTTGGCATAACTCTGCAGCAGATGCAGTTATAGGAGGAATACTGCCGTAAAATTGCTGTGTACCCTGTTAATTTGCTTATCAGTGTGTTCGTTTACTTGCTTGCCACACTTCATACACCCCCAAATGCTCTTCATATGCCCCATCACTCCTAACACCCACAGTTCACCATTTTTCAGGACATAAACTGCTGTCAGCAAGACATAGTACCAACATCACCCCCCCTCCCCCACACACACTATACATCTTACCAAGAATACTTGTATATCTATACACACAAATGCGTGAACAGATACTGCATAGTACACACCCTATCAAGCACATACTTAATGAATTCATATACTGCTACACACGTTCCTATCTCTTCACCTTGTGTGGAAACATCATTTCCACAGCCAGTGCACCCCATTCACCCCCCTGCCCCATCCCCAAACCTTATGACCTGCCCCATTTCTGTTTCTGTGGGAATTCATCCATCAACCCCTCCAAGAGCTTTGCTGTTGCTATAGTGATGAGTCTGTTTTTGGAGTTATCCCCTGCGCATGACTTTGGTTCCAGTGTGGTGATTCATCTACTGCCAGCCCCGGGGCCCAGTGTTGCACACAGTGGGTTAACTCTGCGTTCCTACCCTCATGACAGGGAGACTGCAATCGCAACTCTCCTCTCATCTCTGTTTCCATGGGAATGTACATTCCTCTTCCTCTTCAGGCAACTGTCCAAAATCTCCTCAAAACTCTAAACCAGAAAGCAAGAAAAAAGTAGTTGTACAGGCACATGCAAAACCTTCCACAAACCCTGTTCTAACCCATACAGATCATTTTCCATGCTCTTCTTGATAAAAATGTGACTGGTGTCCGCAGTAATAAAGCCCATTTTAAAAGCTTTGCACACAGTATATTACTATCATTTGAACATGCAGAGTGGTACTGCTGCAAAATCAGCTCAAACACATCTTGGGGACAAGGTGATGATGATGAAGAAGGCTACTGTTGATGTCATGAAACTGTCAACTAACAGTTCTGTGGCAGGCTGTAAAAATTTTGCGAAGCTAGCAGTTATGTGAGTTAATGACAATGAGCCACAATAAGACTACTGGTTTTAGGCTACCGGTATGTATTTGAGAACTTACTCTACCAAAACTAGTTTTGAAATTTAAGTTTTATTTATATTACCTTTTACTCTTATTGGAACAATAGCCTTCTCACATTTTTACTGTTGCTGGAGGCAAACTCTACTATGTAGCTGAGATCAGAGGGTGGAAATTCATGTTAGGCTGCATGGCTGACATGAAATTTCACAGTTTCTGACCAAACTTTGTTTGATATCAGATTGTTTTGGAGGCCGGGCTGTGCTGTATTTGTGAAATCAAGCGTGTGTAGTTTAGATGAGTATGGCGTCTGTTTTTAAGGGATGTCTGCTGTGTAGATGATCGGATTGTGTTTTGCAGATCAGGCTGTGTTTATGCGGAGATGAGATTTCAGTTTTTTCTGATCAGACCTGTATATTTGATGTAAGTCTGTGCTTTCTCTTTGAGATTGAGCTGTGCTGTGTGTTGAAGGTGTGAACAGTGATGAGAATAATCATTATCTTACTCTTTTCCCTTTTCTCTGTTGCAGACACTAAGGGAGCCAGCCATTTTTGCCAGGGAGACAAGCTGCGAGTGTTGCGCACCTCATGAGAAACTGACTGCCGCACAGGCCCGCTGTGGCACACCAGGTCAGTGAAAGAGAGAGACAGAGGGACGGAGGGAGGGAGGGAGAATGTGAGGGGCAGTGAGAAAGCGAGAGAGGGATGGATGGAAGGAGGGAGAATTTGAGGGGCAATGAGAGAGTGAGAAACAGAGGGATGGACGGAGGGAGGGAGGGAGAATGTGAGGGGCAATCAGAGAGAGTGAGAGAGAGGGACGGAGAGAGGGATGGATGGAGGGAGGGAGAATGTTAGGGGCAGTGAAAAAGTGAGAGACAGAGGGACAGAGGGAGGGAGGGAGAATGTTAGGGGCAGTGAAAGAGAGAGGCAGAGCGCAACAGAGGGGCTGCTGAGTGCCTCGTCGTGCTCATAACCTTGTGTGTGTGTGAGTGTGGCACATAGGTTTTTATGTATATTTCACCACTCATATACAGTTAAATGCAAAACTATTGGGGCAGTGACACGTTTATTGTTGTTTTGGCTCTGTGCTCCGGCACACTGGATTTAAAATAAAACACTGAATATGAGATTAAAGTGCAGACTGACAGCTTTAATATGAGGGTATCAGATAAATAGAGGAAAAACCGCCCTTTTTATACATAGTTGTTTTAGGCACCCAAAGAAAACTACGCAATCACAAGGATAAATCAGCTAGTCATCGTGTAGAGAAAATCATAAAATGTCCCACCTTTAATGATAAGCTGCAGATGACATCACTTTCTTTGGAGAAGGGCACAAGCTTGTCTCCACAAATAGTGGAGGTTGCACCATTTGATCACAGGTGAATACAACTGGCCATACCATATTGGAGAAAAGGGGGTTAAGCGCATTAAGGGCAAAAGATAATTATACAGGGCTTTTGTTCCTGCAGTGGACCGACCGGTACGAGTCTACGCTGATGGCATTTTTGATCTCTTCCACGCGGGTCATGCTCGCGCTCTGATGCAGGCCAAGAACCTGTTCCCCAACACTTACCTGATAGTGGGAGGTATGGCTGAAACACACATACTCACACACATTGACACACATATTAGGGGTGTAACGATGTAACTTGATGATGATACAATAAGACAGTGATACTCTGAACAAAGATACAGTGCAATACAATTTCTCTTAATTTATAATGATATGATTTATAATGATTTAGCATGATATGATACGATTAGCTGTGATGTGAATGTGACCATTAAATTTGACAGATTCCCTCCCCACTGACAATCTAAGAGATTACTGAAATAGCAAATAGTATAACTTTTTAAGTTAACAAGTGTGTCTATTAACTTGTTTGCATCATGATGCTTCAATTTTTCATTACACCCCTAATACATATCAGACCTAGGTCAAATACATATTTAAAGTATTTTAATTACATTTAAATACTTTTTTAGAAATTATTTGAAGTCCAACATTTACAAATACTGAGTATTTAAATTACAAATTGTATTTGAAAATACATTTAAGGAGGATTTTCATGTATTTGCTATTACTTAAAAAAAAAAAAACATTTGAAATACAGAATTTTCAAATACAAAGTGTTTGATTTAATGGAATTATTTGAAAATACTTTCATAACATAAGGCCAGTGGTGCAACATGTGAAATTGCACCAAGCTGTTGAAAGACTTGAAAAGCACTGGATATCAACTCTGAGAGTTGAGCATTTTGTCTAATTAGAGGACAGTATTTTGATGCAAACACGTCAAGTGACTGCTGACGGCCCCAGTCCAATTGTACCGATTTCCATTGTTAACTGGTAGTGAATATGCACAGCTGAATTCTATTTTATCCATGCCTAACCTTGCAAAAGGTAAAAGATGATACATAGGTCTGTCAAATGGTGTGACAACAGAAAAAAAGAGGAAGTACAGTAAAAGGCCACTAATGTTAAAAAGATTGCATGGGTACAAATAAACTGGCAAGTAGCTTATCAAGAAGTCTCAGTTTGCCATCCACCCATGCAAAGATATGTACGGGCATTTAGGCTACTGTCTGGTAGAGGCAGTGCATGGGTTGTTTAAAATTGCCAGCGTAGGCTACCCTTGCAAATTCAACCCTAGCCCCTAGTAGTTCCCCTGGAGTGCCCTCAGTATTATAGCTCGCTGACATCACTTTGAAGGCCACTCACATGACTGGAGCCAGTCACAGAAATGACTGGCTCCAGTCATTTCTGTTGTCTATCACAGAAATTATAGACATAGATATTTCAGCATTACAATAGAAAATTTTAATTGTAAGTATTAGTGCAGTCAAACATTGAATTTAACTGTGTTCCTCTAGACCAGTGATTCCCAAACTCTTCAGGCCCAAAGCACTGCTGTAAATAATCTCTATTTCTGCAGCATCCCAAAATGACATTTGCACATTATCCATGTTTTTCAGTGATAAAAACATGCTCACACTATGAATTGGTGGGAAATCGTGTAAATATGTATTAAGACAAAAATAGATGAACATGTCAAAATTCAACAAATTACATTTTTATAAACTGCATATTTAGGTAATTTTCACTAGCATTGGAAATAACTAATGACTTAACCACTCTGCAAGTTTAGCACAGTGGTTAGCATGACAGCCACTCGCACTGATTCCTGCTCTTTCACTTTGTTTCATTAAAAAAACATGTATACAATAACAGATCATGCTGCTTGGCATAAATATGACAAGCTACATCACAGAATTATTAAATCAAATTGAGTTACACTGAAAGGACTGTGGGAAAGGAATCTTAATTTTAAAAAATGTCTCACTCTTATTTATTAATCTTACTTACTATGGTGGCCAAAATAAAAATGGGTAGTTTCGTAGAATATGAAAAAACATACTGTATTTATATCCCCACAGGAGATCCGTTTGACTCTGCACAGACAGAGGTTGAATGCGCAGAGGGCCAAGTTAAACCAAGTTCTAATATTTGCAGTATGAGTTTACATGTACTCCAATTTTAATTGCAATCCGTTGAGCTTACAAATGCTCCATTATGAAATTAAATCAGTCGAGTTTACGAATGCTCCATTATGAAATGAAACCAGTTGAGCTTACAAATGGTCCCTCATGAATTGGGTGAAATCAGTTTTTTTACTGCACAGTATGATTTCTTAGTTCTATCATAGCTTTTAATTTTTAACATAACTTAAATTTCATGGCACCCCAAGAAGGATCTCATGACATCCACCTTAAAAAACATTGCTCAAGACAACTTCTCGGTACAGTTTTGATTCAAAAGGAATCATTGCTTTGTGCCTGCATGCTCTACCAGCCTGAAAGAGGGTGATTTGGGTGTGAAAACAATGATACGTTGCTGTGCTTTTGAAATTAAGTGCAATTTGTATTTGAAATTTTAAGAGCCATTATTTAAACGCTAGTCCTGTGGTGTCCAATCAAGTGCCACTGAGGGTAGGTTTTTCGTTCCTTATCACTTTACCTAATCTCACCAATTAGTTCCCTCCTCTTGCTGAAGGCGAGTTAATTAGTTAAAGCAGCAGGTATAATGATTGGTTGGAATGAAAACTTGTATACTCTTGGCCCTCCATGGCAGATGATAGGGCACCACTGCTCAAGTCTGTCCATATTTATTCCCCAGAATGTTTGGAAGGCTTTAGATTTCCTGGCCTTTGACCATTTTTACCAGCCAACAAAGGGCAATTAGTGGCTAAGGCAATCTCTGCCCTGTCTGTGCCTCTGTATGTGTCAGTGTGCAGTGACAAGCTGACTCACCGATATAAGGGCTTCACTGTAATGACGGAGGACGAGCGGTATGAGGCGCTGCGCCACTGTCGCTACGTGGATGAGGTGGTGCGGGACGCACCCTGGACACTCAGCCCTGAATTCCTTGAGAAACACAAGGTTAGTACTGCCCTGATTGTAGTCACACCTACTGAAGCCTGAGCTGTCCCCCAAATCTGGCCACACCCCTCTACTCCCACTCCTGTCAGAGCACACTGATTTTAAATATCAAAAGACCTATTATCATCTGTGTTTTTCAGGTTGAATTTCTTTGCACGCATTACTTTTTAATATTGATTTATTTATGCATTTATTCTTTTTTGTGTTTATGAGGTTTTATCTGTTGTCATGGGTATATTCATTGTTATGTGGTTTATATCGCATGCTAAAGACACTAAACTAACTAAACTAGCTAAAAAGAAATGTCCTGCTGAGCAGGCATGACACCATTTTACCCAGTGCATTCTGTCCTCCGTGTACCAGCTTTGACTTTATATTGATTTTGTCGAAAAAGGGAGTACACTCTGTTCTGGATAAATTTACCTTTATTTTGTCCAGATTGACTTTGTGGCTCATGACGACATCCCATACTCTTCTGCTGGCTCTGAAGATGTCTACAAGCACATCAAGGAAGCAGGTGAGCCAGTGAACTGTAGATTGCATTGAGCATCTGTGACACTAACAGAAACCATGATGTACCAGATACATGTATCAGTAGGACAGGTGTGTTTCAGGCAGGGAATTCTCACCTGAGTGGTGTGGTTAGGTATCTTAATATGAAATTATAATCAGTGTGTGTATGACTGTGTCTGTGTTTTATGCCTTTTCCCTTCTTTCTCCCATTTTGGAATGCCAGATCATATTCATTATCTGCTCTCAATGCTGCAACTTCCACTATCGATACAGGACGGTGCAGATATCTCTTATCACAACACAGCCCACAAGTTTGGCTCAAACAGACATGAGCTGAAAGGAGACACTGGTCTTACACCCAAACGCGAATGTATTGGCTAGTTTCAGACCGATGCAGCCGTCATTTCCCAGTCCAGCGTAATGTGTGGTCATGGTAATTGTTGGCGTATTGCTATTTTGATGCAGCTGAAAGTGTTTACATTATGACCTACCAAAATCTTGTATTAAGTCATAGCGCAGTTCATTATTACATTATTACACGAGCCAATCAAAATCTCACATACACATGCAAAATAGACACATCTTTTTATCCTAAAACATTTCCAGTCTCAACAGCTACTCCGTTCGTAGCTGAGTGGTCAATGTGATGGTCTGTGGATCATAGGGTCCCCGGTTCTAGCCCTGCCGGAAGCAAGATTCTTAAACATGCTTTTTTCTTTACTAATAATTATCTATTACTTCTCATTGCTTTTACACCATATCTACCCGGCGTTCACCGAACGTACACACTGCATTATGACATACCATCTGCACGTTCACTTAACCAGCTACAATATTGCCAGGCCATATGGATTCAACCAGAGCTGTGCTTACTGGCCTGTGTTCTTTAGAACTCTGGAAACGTTTGACCAAAACCAAAAAATTTCACGCATTGAACAGCTATGTCATGGTGGCGCACTGCCAAAGTTACGGACTGGAAAGACTGAGGTCGAAGGATATTCAAGCAGATATTTTCATATTTTACACTAACGTTTTCTTATATATTTTCTTTACCAGCGTGCAAAAAGCTATGATGCATTGTGTTTTCTCACTTGGAAGGGCATCTAAGAGGGCACTTCATGAGTTTTTCATCAGAAAGGCACCTGTAGGGAACCTCAAGTTTATCCCATTGTAAGGACACCTATATGGCACCACATCACATTTTCTCCACTCGAGGGGCATCCATTAGGAAACTCCCCACATTCTCACGCATGTAGGGACACCCTTTACAGCACTGCATCACATTTTATCCACTGGAGGGGCACTTCTCCATTAGAGGAGCACCTAATTGGGCACTTCATGATGTTTTCTCACCTGTAGGGGTACCCTATACAGCACTGCATCCCATTTTCTCTACTGGAAAGGGCACCCTTTGGGACACTGTCATGTAGGGGCGGCATAGAGGGCACTTCATAACGGCACCCTTTTCCATTGGAAGGGCACCCATAGGGAATGTCAAGTTTAGACCATTGTAAGGGCACCTTATAGAGCTCTGCATCACGTTTTCTCCACTAGAAGGGCACTCATTAAGACACGTTATGAAATTTTCTTGCTCTAGAGGGCACATCATCATAATTTATTGCATGAAGGGGCACCCTAGAGGGCACCCCCCCCCCTCCAGTGGCCAGCCATATGCATTTCATGATGGCAAATGTATTGATTTTCTTAAAAAGTTACACCAGCTGACCACTGTGCCTACTAACTATATTTATTCACCTGGCTACTGTAGAAAACGTTCTTATCAGCAAACACCACATTTCTACATTCATGTTACCTCGCCCTGTTCTCTATCTACCCACATACAAACAATTACTACGTATGTACTGTCTGCAACTCCCCATTAAAACATTTAAAATCATGACTCAATCATAATTATAACTATTAGTAGGGAGGTCAAACCTGTTTTGGCGATCTTTCAGAAAACATATTTTGACAGTTTATTCTTCATGCATAATGTCATAAATGCTACAGTATAGTGAAATAACAACATATAAATCGCTAATTTGCCAAAATATAACTGTTGTTTCCTATAATACGATTTTTAAAAATTTGCCGCTTCGTCCGCATGTTATTTTATTTTATTTTTTATTAAACCACTATTTAACCAGGAAAACCCCATTGAGATTGAAATCTCTTTTGCAAGGGGGACTTGACACGAAACACAAAGTTACCCAACAAGACTTACACCTAACAAAATGTACAAACATCAAATGGGGAATGAGACAGAGCTGTAACAATAATTAAAAGTAGAGAAGAGGTTAAAAGAGGTTAAAAGCAGGCGCATACTTCGGTTACAGAGTCATAAATTGCATGTTTAAAGTCCACAACTGAAATTAATTTGTTACATTACATTACATTACATTTATTGGCAGACGCTTTCATCCAAAGCGACGTACAAAAAAGTGCATTTCATGGTCATAGACAACTGCTAAACACAGGTTCAGTAAGGTACAATACTTATTTTGTACAGCTATTTCTAGCCAAGAACACAGTTTAGTTCACTCAGTGAACACTATTCAGACCTAACCCAACTTCTGCAAAGCCAACTTGGCAGAATAAGCTACAGTATTAGGACAAATACAAATTACCAAAAAGTGCTGGGATGGGGCAACATGTAACAAGTGTCATGAAAAAAGGGGGGGGGTGGATTTAGAGTGAAATATACAGCGTGGTGGTGGTTAGTCTAGGTATAGTCTGAAGAGATGAGTCTTCAGGCCACGGTGGAAGATGGGTAGTGAGGGGGAGGTTCGGAGAGGGACGGGGAGTTCGTTCCACCACTGGGGAGCTAGAGTGGAGAAGCTCTGTGATCCCTTTGGGCGGGTGGGAGGGGTTACAAGGCGCCCTGCTGCCGCAGAGCGGAGTGGTCGAGCAGGCACATAGAATCGAGTCATGTCCTGCAAGTAGATGGGGGCTGTCCTGTTGGCAGCAGTGTAGGCAAGGGTCAGGGCTTTGAACCGGATCCTGGTAGCGACCGGTAGCCAGTGGAGTGATCGCAGCAGAGGAGTGACGTGGGAGAATTTGGGAAGGTTGTAGATGAGTCGGGCAGCGGCATTCTGAATCATCTGTAGTGGCTGTATGGCACAAGCTGGCAGGCTTGCAAGCAGAGAGTGACAGTAATCAAGGCGAGAGGTCACCGTAGCCTGGACGAGCAGCTGAGTGCGTCGTCAGGTATGGTTGAATCCTTCTGATGTTGTACAGAAGGAATCTGCAGGACCGTGATGTTGCCTTTATGTGCTCCTTGAGGTCCAGTTGGTCATCCAGGACCACCCCCAAGCTCTTGGCAGAGTGAGAGGCAGTCATTGTGGTGCCATCAACCGTGATTGAGAGCTCACGAAGTAAGGAGGTCTTGCACGGGAAGAGCAGCTCAGTTTTGTTGAGTTTGAGCTTCAGATGGTGGCTGGCCATCCAGGTGGAGATGTCAGCCAGGCAGGAAGATATCTTATCATTGACCTGTGTGGCCTGTGTGTCAAGTTTAAAATTATTTTGCAGATTGTTCCAGCTGTAAGGTGCAAAATATCTGAAACCCATCTTACCGAATTCAGTAGAGGGACGAGGGACTTTAAAGAGTATCATGTCACTGTCGTTGGAGAGAAACACATCATCACCTGTGTGACTTTTATCTGTTTTCCTTCAACATGAACCAATATTCTATGGAATTCGTACAGTAAAACAAATATACTGTATGCATTTACTGGTATGTGTTGTTATGGGATGCGTCATTTAATGAAAAGTGTACTCTCAAAAAGCAATACCTGCCAAAATATCTCAGTTTCAATAGCGGCCCCATGGCTTCAAAATTCCATTGCAGTTGGGGAATGGGATCGACCAGGCTCATGTCCCCATTTTCACCCTAATAAAAAAAAAACACTCATTCGTAAAACTAAAATCCTTTATACCATACTGTAGACACGGTCTTGTAGAAAAAAATATATGTAAAAATATTGTTGTTCAAACGAGTTTTCCCGGTGACATAGCCACTAGAAAACATGTACACTGGCAACAAAATACTAGGGGAGATCGGGGTTAGTTGGCACACTTTTCACCCTCTGTCATATTTCTCAGGCGTGCCATATGTTGAAATAGTCTAACCAGTACCAACTGAAAGATTACGATCTCAGCTAAAAAAACAGATACATTTAATGTATACAAATGATTCCTAAAATGATTTTATTCATGATTAAAGTCAAGTTGTGCACTTGTGCCAACCAGCCCCAACACAGGGGTTGGTTGGCACATGCAATGGGGCTGGTTGGCACAAAGTTAAAATGCTATAGTTACAAAGAATGAAGTGACACATAGAAATAATTTGAGCATTTAATTCAAACCAGAACCAGAAAACATAAACATTCAACAGAATTTCTGCCCATTTTTAAGCAAATAACAGTTTTCGTAATTGGCCTTTATATTAATGACAATTTAAAGAAAATAACATTTGATCACTTAATAGTAGTTATGATCTTTAGTTCGCTCATTTAAAATGAAAAACACAAATAGTTATATATTGACAACCATGACAGGTTTATATTTCATAAGAGAATTTCCCCTCTGGAATCAAAATTAAAATGAACCTTTTCAAATGAAATTGAACAGCCAATAACCTCCAGTATTGCAATTCTACCCTTCCTTCCTCTCGCTTGTGCATGTCAGTGTGTGTGTGTGTGTGTGAGAGTGTGTGCATGTATGAGTGTGTGTGTGGATTTGTGTGTTTATGTGTGTGGTGTGTATGTACGAGTGTGTGTCTGTGTGTGTGGTGTTAGGAGTGACAGAATTAATGCAGTATGCTCTTAGATTAGACTAACTAGCATGTCAATGTGTCTGTGTCTCAATCAGAGTCACATGAATCACAGTTCTGGCAGATGTAGGTTGGTATGCATAAGTTAATACATTTGTAACCAAATGGCTATACCAAGGTTGGTTGACACGTTGCCAACCAACCCCAAAATCAGTGTGCCAACCAACCCCACCCACATTAGGACACACCTCTGTACTAAAATTATGTTAGCCAGCTAACATCACTCTCCACAGGCTTTCAAATTTCATATCAAAATATAGCTGATTCCTATCTCTATCAACTGAAATTAATACATTTTCTATATCTCTATCTAGCACCGTTCTATAATGTATTTAGTGGGGGACCATTTTTTTTTTTGTTTTGACACAGCAAAATTTAAAAATTGTCCTCACCTCAACAGTTATTGGCCTTCAGATGTTTTCACAGAATGGATGTGTTCAGGTCAAGAAGACAAACATTTTAATGTTAGATTTTCGAGGCAGCACCCTTTAGTGGCTTGGAAATTAACTGTATGTCAACAAATCCGTGTGCCAACCAACCCCGATCTCCCCTATTCTAGCTGCTCGGGATTCGGATTCCTGAGGGTTGCGCATGTCTCCTTATCACCATAATTACGAAAAACACCCATTCGTAAAACTCAAATGCTTTATACCATACTGTAGACACGATCTTGGATTAAAAATATATGTAAAAATATTGTTGTTCAAACGAGCTTTCCTGATGACTTAGCCATCAGAAATAATACACTAGCAGCAGGTTATGCTGGCTATGGAATACGTTTTTTTTTATCTGCGGAGGATTCAGAATCCAGAGACGCGCATGTCTCTATTCATCATAATTGCAAAAAACACCCATTTGTAAAACTAAAATACTTTATACCAGTCTGTAGAAAGACATACATGTAAGAATCTTGTTGTTCAATTGAGTTTTCCCGGTGACTTGGCCACCAGAGATAATACACTAGCAGCACGTTATAGCTGGCTATGGAATACTTTTCTATCAGCAGGGGATTCACATTCCAGAGGGTTGCGCATGTCTCCTTTCCACCTTAATTACGAAAAACACCCATTCGTAAAACTCAAATGCTTTATACCACAGTGTATAGACCTTGACGAAGACGTACATATTAAAACATCGTGCCAGAACAGTCAGGATGATGTCAAGACAGGGATTGGCTACAATTTGAATAACATTTCATTTCAGCAAAACAAAATCCCTTCTGTCGTTATTTTGAATTGGGATGGCAGGTATGCCATCCCGCCAAGTTACGCCTTGGCGGGGGCATGCCCCATACTTATACAGCACCAAGAGTTTGGCACTTTTCAGGGTTCCCCACAGAAATAACCACAACAGCCACAGACACTCAGCCCTTAAAAACATTAAATTTTGCAGGACGGAGTGTAGCACAGTGGGGAAGGAACTGGGCTTGTAACCGAAAGGTCGCAGGTTCGATTCCCGGGTAGGGCACTGCCGTTGTACCCTTGAGCAAGGTACTTAACCGAAATTGCTTCAGTATATATCCAGCTGTATAAATGGATACAATGTAAAAATGCTATGTAAAAAGTTGTGTAAGTCGCTCTAGATAAGAGCGTCTGCTAAATGCCTGTAATGTAATGTAAATTCTGTACATTCTGACCCCATTTCAACAGACAGAATTCATAAACAACTTCACATGTCCACACAATAAAGCCCCAAACTAAGGGGATTTTGCGTTTTCTCCTTCTTCTTCTTCTCTTTCTTCTTCTTCTTCTTCTTCTTCTTCTCATTCTTATTTTTCCTGCCGCCTATCCCACTAACAACATGTCTCCCCATTGGACATTTCACTGACACCAGCCAAATCTTCACCTACACGACCCAATCAAAAAAGCGCATACACACGCAAAATACCCATACCTTTTTACTCTGAAACATTTCCAGTTTAAACAGCTAGTCCGCCTGTGGCCTAGTGGCCAAGGTTACAGTCTTGGGAACAAGGGGTCGTAGGTTCAAGCCCAGCTAGGAACACGTTTCTTTAACCTGCTTCGACCCTCACTAATAATTGTCTACTACTTATCAATTATTGCTTTTGCACCATATCTACCCGCCGTTCACCGTTCAGTTATTAACCGGCTACAATATTGCTAAGCCATATGCATTATGACGTACCGCCTGTACGTTCAGTTATTAACCGGCTACAATATTGCTAAGCCATATGGATTCAACGGGAGCTCTTCTGTGCTTACTGGCCTGTGTTCTTCTTTAAAACCACCGGCAGGTTTCCTAATGATATTTCACGCATTGCATAGCTATGGCATGGTGCTGCACTAACGAAGTCACAGACTGGTAAACCTCCGGTTTAAGGCTTGAATCCCGCCTCGCCCTCAGGCAGATCATTTTCTCTTTTACACTAACATTTTCTTACGCTTATATTTGCTTTACCAAAACTCACTCACGGCCACCCATATGCATTTCATGACGGCAAATGTATTAATTTTATTAACCAGTTCACCACTGTGCCATTTCTACTAACTATATTTCTTCACTTGGCTACCGTACAAAACCTTCTTATCAGCAAACGCCACGTTACTACATTCATGTTACCTCGCCCTGTTCTCTATCTAGCCACATACAAACAATTACTACGTATGTACGTTCTGCAACTCCGCATTAAAACATTAGCCTACATTTAAAATCATGATTCACTCATAAATATAACTACTAGCACTGAACATGAGAAAAACACATTAGTGCAATAGATTGCACACGTTATTTAACCCTCCACTTCAACAACTAATGTTTAATACAGACTGTTATATATACCGTTTGATAAGGAAACTAAGCTCGCTCATGGTCACTTCATTTACTTCGCACTATAGTCTGTGATCATGTCAACCTTCACCTACATGCCCATTCTGCTAAAAACATATTGTTTCAACTACGCAATTTCATCATTTCGCCTAATTTATCTCACACTGTTGTTATTTTCTCATATGCAAAGCTTGCTGGGACATATGCGTCTGCTCCTATTCTCCACTATCAACTTTTCCGGTTCCAGCTTAACAAAACAGCAAAGAGGATTCCTACCTGCAGATAAGCCTATCAAAATGCCTTATAAACCTTACAAACACTAAAAGTGCATCTTCACGAAATAACAGACAACGGAGCAGGACAGAAGGGTACACAAGTTGCGACCTAGGCAGCTCTAATTCTACGTGCTTGCTGATTCTTTTGTCAATCAAGGCTCGTTGGATGCCCGTCAAATCCGTGAGTAGCCTACATACACTGGCCATATTTCACCTTTTCTGATGCGTTTACAATTACGCCACCGCACCAATTGTCACAGCCACTGTTTTACATATATAGCAAACAGAAACTGCTAAACGTACACGCTCATCAGACTGTACAAATTCACACAAGGATAGCCATAATCCACAACCGTTTCTTACAGGGTCACTTCGCATTTCTCACTCTCGTAATAAAACGCTTTGCAAAAAGAAATGATATCTCATAAAAAACACGTTTTCAACGTACAAAAATGTTACTCACACATACAAGACATACACCGTCAATAACTCATTCATTCAGACTGCCAAAATCCAGGCCTGCCATTAAAAGTATTGATATCAAAATGACGCCAAGTTACGGTACTACAAACAATATAGGCTATCTTGCCTCACCGAAATTTAATAACATGTATTCCAAAGCAATGCTACCCAATATTTCCTCAATTCTTTCAAGTCACTTGGCCCTGTGTTTTGTAATCTTACCATATTACAATGTCATGCAAACTTTGTGTCAGATCAAAGTGTCAAATATTTCGTATTGCCTCATGGAACACATTGAAATTCATGTAGAAAACTGCTGGTCAGTCACTACAGGAAGCATATTTCTCCAGAAAACATATGTTTATACTTGCTTCTGAACTGAATTTGAGTAAATGTACAAGTGATTGTATATTTGCAACGTACAATAAATACATGTAAAATACATATTGTAGCCTACATACATGCATAGAGAACTTCTTTATCCCCATGGGGACATTTCCCTCGCAGCATGTTACATTCACATTTATGAACAGACATTTATACCAAGAAACATACAATCATTCACGCAACAGAAAGGCTGGGCACCAAAATACATACATACCAATACAAATTGGACATATAGATGCCTATTCAATCAATCTTGACTGTGAGAAAGCCATCCACACATATGTTTGGCCTGTCCATGTACTGCACGCTTATATACACACAGGGCCAAGTGACTTGAAAGAATTGAGGAAATATTGGGTAGCATTGCTTTGGAATACATGTTATTAAATTTCGGTGAGGCAAGATAGCCTATATTGTTTGTAGTACCGTAACTTGGCATCATTTTGATATCAAAACTTTTAATGGCAGGCCTGGATTTTGGCAGTCTGAATGAATGAGTTATTGACGGTGTATGTCTTGTATGTGTGAGTAACTTGGCATTTTTGTACGTTGAAAACGTGTTTTTTATGAGATAACATATAGCGAGCGGCGGTTTTTTTTTTGTACCACATCTCTTCTGAAATGGCTGTAGAATTCTCTCAGAACGCTGGCAGCTGTAACGTTTTTAGGACACCGAAATATATGAAAGTATTAATAAATATTAGCCGATTAACTTATAATTCATTTCTCAGTGAGTTTTTCTTATAATAAAATGTGTAATAATGCCTTCAAGTGCGTTTAGATTATTTTAAATGACCAACTGATTTCGGTGCGCAGCGTTAAGTGCATACATAAATGCTCGTAAACAAGACCAAATTAGCACAATAATTTCTGACTTTCTAAAGAAAAAAAGTGCCATCGCTGAACTGTTAGTGAACTTTTGAAACGATTTAATAGCTTTACCGACTCTAATTTTGTATATTTCCTTGTTAAAGGACCTTTTAAAGTGAGGCCAGATGCCAGTTTTGTTTTATGTTTGTGCGTGGAACGCTCATTGTGATTACACTGCGGGCAGAACGTTCGACGTCCCTACAGTTATTTATATAGTTATTTATACCGTCTGTTATATATACCATTCTATAAGGAAACTCATCTCGCTCATGGTCATTTCATTTACTTTGCACTATAGTCTGTGATCATGTCAAACTTCACCTACATGCCCATTCTGATAAAAACATATTGTTTCAACTACTCAATTTCATCATTTGTCCCCATTTCTCGTACTATTGTTATTTTATAATATGCAAAGATTGCTGGGACATATGCATCTGCTCCTATTCTCCACTATCAAGTGTTCCGGTTCTACTACTTCTAATTCTCACGTAAGGTCACTGATCTACCTAAGCAAAACAGCAAAGAGGACTCCTGCCTGCAGATAAGTCTATCAAAATGCCTTATAAACCCTACAAACACTAAAAGTGCATATCGACGACAGAAAATGGAACAGGACAGAAGGGTACACAAGTTGCGACCTAGGGAGCTCTAATTTTTCGATCTTGCTGATAATTTTGTCAATCAAGGCTCGTTGGATGGCCGGCAAATCCGTGAGTACATACACTGGGCATTTTCAGATGCGTTTATACTTAAGCCACCGCACCCTTTGTCACAGCCACTTTACATATATAGCAAAGCGAAAGTGCTACACGGTACAAGCTCATCAAACTGTACAAATTCACACAAGGACAGCCATAATCCTCAACCATTTCCTAAAGGGTTACTTTGCATTTCTCACTTACTCATAACAAACACTTTGCAAAAAGAAATGGCATAAAAAAATCCACAATGAAGTTTGCTGTTTGCAGGTGATCATCAGGACAAAGACCTAGCCTTTTGGAGGAGTGCTCGCTGGTCAGATGAAACAAAAATTGAACTGTTTGGCCATAATGATCAGCGCTATGTACGGAGGAAAAAGGGTGAGGCTTTTAATCTGAAGAATGCCATCCCAACTGTGAAGCATGGGGGTGGCAGCATCATGTGGGGATGTTTTACTGTGAAAGGGACTGCTGCACTTCAGAAAATAGATGGCATCATGAGGAAGGAGGATTATCTAGAAATACTGAAGCAACACCTCAAGACATCAGCGAGAAAGTTAAAACTTGGTCGCAACTGGATCTTCCAGCAGGACAATGATCCTAAGCAAACCTCCGAAGTTGTAACAAAATGGCTTAAAGACAACAGAGTGAGGGCATCACAAAGTCCTTACTTGAATCCCATAGAAAATTTGTGGACCGAACTGAAAAAGCGTGTCCGAGCAAGGAGGCCGACAAACCTGACTGAGTTACACCAGTTCTGTCAGGAAGAATGGGCAAAAATTCCGGCAAAGTATTGTGAGAAGCTTGTGGATGGCTACCCCAAGCGTTTGATTCAAGTTAAGGAATTAAAAGGCAATGCCACCAAATACTAACAAAATGTATGTAAACCTTTGACCCACTGAAAATCTGATATAGTACATAAAAGCTGAAATAAATCTGTCTCTTAGCTATTATTTTGAAATGACCTCTTATGGAAATAAAGCAGATACCCGAATTTACTTAAGACAGGAAATGTATGGAAACATGAATTTTTCACAACTCCACATTTGTGAAAAATTGAGTTTGAATGTCTTTAGCCTAGGTGTATGTAAACTTTGGCCTCAAGTGTAAACTCTCTGATTTCAAATATTTCATTTTTCCATACCATATAGTTCTGTTATGGAGGACTCCTTAATTATTGCTGTGAGGATTCCCAAAATATACAATCAATATGCATTTAAGGAACACTGTTTTATAAATAGTAAACACGCCCACAAGTGACCACAAAGATCATTAAAATAGAGCCCCACATGCAGCTCAGCATCTGAGGGCACACTATCAGCTAGCGGGGATCACTAATACACGGTCAGATACTGATGGCTATTTGCACCTCTGTAGATTGCTATATAATGGCAGATTTAGCATAGCCACCCCTCCACTGCGATTGTCTAATTCAGATCAACATTATGACCCCCCCATTATGACATGATATACATAATAATAATATTTCACATTGTAATCTTGATATTTTTATGGAAGGTTTTGTGTGTCCCTGTGTGTATAACAGACAGTAGGGTTTACGCACATTGTGCACATTGGAGGTGCACATTTCTATCTTAATAATTTGCCCTTAAAATAAGAATGAAACTACGATATGAATTAAGACCAGGTTTTGGTTGGCCATAATGCAAATGCTTTAAGCTGCATCAAAATAGCAATAATGCCAACAATTACCATGACTACACCTCATTTTTAGACCAACCCACCCACATAGGCACAAGGTCATTAGCTATTTAAACTGCATGGATGCTGGTCTGAAAAATGTCAACTGCTTTGGGCTAAGACTAGCAAAGACACTTGTGTTTGGGTATAAGAGCCCTGAGAGCATGTGTCTGTGTGTGTCACCAATATGGGCTCTTACCTGTGTGTGTTTATGTATTCGTGCATTTCAGGGGAATTTTAACCTATGCAGCATGTATGTGTGTTTCAGGCATGTTTGTTCCCACTCAGAGGACAGAGGGTATTTCCACATCAGACATCATCACTCGTATTGTGCGGGACTATGATGTCTATGCCAGACGCAACCTGCAGAGGGGCTACACTGCCAAGGAGTTGAATGTCAGCTACATCAATGTAAGAGAAACGTTCCAATAACGTAACACTGACATAAAACAAACCTGTATTTACAGTAGTGCTGAACTGACAAAGTAGCGCTGAGTTTTCTCTGCATCATCAATGCTATAAAATCAATGGATCAATCCTAGAAAACATTATGTTAGCATCGGTGATCATCAGAATATTGTTATTTACTATTTGGGTAATGTCAAAAAAGTATTCTTATATCTGTGTTGTCAATATTTTAGTGCTTGTTCAGGCTCTTTTTCTGCTGATTTTAAAGAGGGATATTCTATAATTTGTCATTTTGTATTAAAAATGCAGTGGCAACACAGTGCTGGTTATAGTCATGGCAAAAGAGCGGTTCATAGATTGAATAGCGTAAAAGAGGAATATGGTAAAGTACAAGAGGAAAAAGGAAGATGAATGGTGGAGAGGGAAGGACGGATGCAGCTTGAAGAAGAGGGAGTGTGTACCTGCAGCTGAAGGGCAGCAGGCATGTGTGTGCCAGAATACAGGACATATTCTCATGTATAATGCACACAGTGCGCTGCTCCAGTGCACAAACACTGTGCTCTGTGGCACAGCTCTGGAGGCATGTGTGTGTAGATCTGTATATATAGGCATCCATATACAGTGCATTACGTAAGTATTTGAAAAGTGTTGTTTTGTGGCTCTGTAGTCCAGCACATTGGATTTAAAATGTAACAATGAATAGGAGGTTAATATGTGAGGTGTATTTACCTCCATATTGTGATCCATGTAGGAATTACAGTCCTTTTTATACATTTGCCTTGCAAAGTTCAGATCTTTGCGCAATTTCCACATTTTCTTGCTTTCAAGCAACCCTCTGACCTCTCTGATTAACAATGTGTTTTTGCTCACAGAACTGCCATTCAGATCAAGCTGTTCTAATATTTGGTTGAACAACAAATAAATGTCTTCGCCATTGAGCTGCAGCCACATGATTTGCTGTTTGGAGGACCAGTCTATTTCCGTTAATGAGTATGTGTACGTAATAAAGTGGCTGCTGAATATATGCATTCAGTATCTCAAATTGAACCATAGCTGTGCCATTCTTGCCATTGCTAGAATGATAAAGAATGGATAAAGTGCTTATTACAAAATACAAAATTTAAATACATGTCCAGGAAATGCATGACTTTTCTTGGTGTTTGGTACCCTAATGGCATAGCATTGCCCTGAGGCAACAAATCATATGAGGAGGCATTGATACTTTTTCAGAGGTCCTAAATAATCCAAGAAATAGGGTTGAATTATTTTTTCAATGTAAAACCAAAATGTGTCCAGTGCTCACATGTCATGTCCCTGGTGTTTGCTGAGGCAGGAGAAAAAATATAGACTGCAGAACCAGGTGGACAGAATGAAGGAGAGAGTGAAGACTGTAGAGGAGAAGTCCAAGCACTTTGTGTACAAAGTAGAGGAGAAGAGCCATGACCTTATCCTGAAGTGGGAGGAGAAGTCTCGGGAATTCATTGGAAACTTCTTGGAGCTGTTTGGACCGGATGGAGCCTGGGTAAGACCGTAAGGGGGTGTGGTCATTCTTGTGTGGCATGGCCATTCTTAAGCTGGCAGTATACTCAGTAAGAAGAAAGAACTTCAGGATTGAGAACCACCGGCGAACATGTCCACGAACACTATTGTCGGTGAGAACACCGCTCCGTTTAAAGTCACTCCACGCCGCTGGGGCGTGAATAATTACGAATAATTAGCTATTAACCAGGGCTGGAATCTCGCCCAGACCTCCATCTCGCGGCTACGCCACGGATGTATAAAGAGAAGGGCTACGTTAGATCACAACAAAAAACAAAAAGTTTAAAGTGTTTAAAGTGGCTTTAGTTTATCTAGCTATGCAAAAGAAAAAAGGCGAAGGAGATGGTACGTTCACCCTCTAAATCAGAGTAGGACGGAGAATGGAGAGTTTTGTCTGTACATTCGGCAAATGCGGAGTTTAGACGAGGGGGCCCACTTTCTCTTATTTCTGAATGTGTGCTAGGCGTTTTGATGACTTGCTGAAACGAGTAGCACCATTCATCAAACATGCGGGAACTCACAGAATTCCCATCTCTACAGAAGAGAGATTGGCATTGACTCTCTGTACATTAGCATGTGAAGTCTGGAAGTCTGCCCTCTGAACTCTCAACCGTGACGTGACCAACCATGTGATATTTGGACCAATAGCTGAGAGGGGGAGGTCGGAGAACAAGAAAGAAGTTTTCCAAAAGTTCTCCCTGGAGGCCGTCGCACACTGCACCGTACGAACACACAACACCGCGTCTTTTTGTTCTTCAGTTGTTCTCATTGCTTCATTTTGCTCAAAAAGGTATACTTCTTACGAAGTATACTGCCAACTTTACAGGGGGGCGAACCTTTCTCTGGGGTGTGGCCATTCTTGTGGGGCATGGCCATTCTTACAGAGCGAAGGATCATTCTCTGGGGTGTGGTCATTCTTGCAGAGCAGGGCCATTGTTACAGGGGATGGAACCATTATCAGGAAGTGTGGCCATTCTTACAGGGCATGGAGCCATATTGATGTGTTTGGTTTTTGTCATGGACATGAGCATTCTTACAGGAATGTACCAATCATTGGGGTTTGGTCGAACTTGCAAGGGTGTAACCCCCAGTGAATGATGATTCCATGAAAAGATACACAGAAAAACAAAAATGTAACCCATTTGTCTCCCTTTGTTTTCTCACATGGTATTAGAGGTCACGATAGCCTCTTTGTCAAGTCACTTCTCAAACAATTATCTCATTTTCTCCACCTCAGTACAAGCAACACTTACATGTTAAATTCAGTTTGATTACTTACTACCGTGGACATATTACAGTATTCTAAAATGTTGTAGAGGGGCATGTTTTGTTAGAAGCAGTGGGAAATTCCAAAATATAAAATGAAAGCATGTTATATTATATAACATTTGCACAAAATTGCACAAAAAGTTAAATAAATAAAAAATAATTAATCATAAAAATAATTAACTAATCTTGGTCTTCAAACAAGACCTTACGTAGAATCAGGTGTCTTAGTTCTGGGCTAAAACAAAAACCTGCTTTACTGTATATTGATGCATTTTTCTACAGCAGTGATACTCAATCCTGGTCCTGGAGAGCCACAGAGTGCTGTTTTTTGTTTTTTCAAACCCAAGAAACCAGGTGACCTGAATTAACTGTATAATCAGCCCCCTTTAACTTATCATTTTCTGTGCTAGTCAGTAACAATGAAAGCCAACCTAGACCTAGCAGCTCTCCAGGACAAGGAGTGACACCATTCGCTCAAAGACATGCTTTTACAGCTTGTTGGTGCAATCCCCGAGTGGCCATGACGCTGGCATCCTGAGATTTTTCAACTCATATTTTCAGTGCTCCTGCAACCATACTATGAGTTGAAGACACAAACTCTGTGTTCGGGCTTTATTAGTAGACAATTCAGGACAACTATACTCAAGACAGAGTTTCTAAGCGTCACCATTGTCGCACGGGTCATCCATTTACCAAACATCCCCTCCCTGCAGTCTGCAACTACACCCACCCACGACACACTGTACAATAGTGTCGATCTGGGCGTTCATAAAAATATTCTATCACCACTAAAAATTTGTATTCCATCATAGCAACAAGATAAACCCAGCAATAGCCCTAAGATATGCCAATACAGCAGTGGAAACGCTGCTCACTGACAATTTTTCTAAAATTATACTATGTCATTCAAATGTCAATATCTGGGAATAAATATGGAATAAATATACCACCTTACCATTGTTTTTACGCATAGACATGTCCCTTTCGAGACTGAGTGGTCATATATTGTCTTGGACAATCCGATTGTGAAATACACGCTCATTTGTGACGCCTGGGCATCTTCCAAAATAGCTGTGCGTAATACCACAAATGCTGTTTGCGGTGTTGTCGCCCTTGGTAGTACAATTTGGTTTGATTGACAATTAATTTATCCAATAGGTGACTATATAAGCTTTCTAACTGTATAAGATGTCTAATTTTACTTTTGGAATAGCGTTTTATAGCCCAGCGTAACCAAAGGTTTGCTCTTATCATCGCCTCCTTACGCATTCACTCTGTGGTAGCAGTAAAAGACACTGCACCTGGCAAAACTTTATCAATGACTTCCATCGTTTCTTGGAAAATATTATTCTTGAGAACTTTCGAGCATGGCTAAGGCATATGTTTGCTGATAGACCTAGCTGGCATAGTTAAGAGACCTAGCTGGAGTAAGACAAAAGAGGAGAGAATGACTGAATTGATTTACTGTCTGTGCCTCTATCTACTGAACACAGATAACATTTCATCATCACTATGCAAGTATTACTGCTCAAAATATTTTGGTTATATACATTATTTTTGAAATTGAGTGTCTTTAAATACGTTAGTGGTATTTTATAATGAGGATATTTGACACAGTAACGCAACTGTTTGTTGGTAGCTAAGTTGTTAACTGAGTAGGGTTTCTGTTTCAAGCACCGGATGTTACCTGGAGTATCAGCAAAACGTGGTGTACGGTTGAGTATTGTTTTAATGTCGTCCTATCCCCATACCATAAGACGTTACATACTGTAGAGTACAGAAAAACATATGAGGGTTAATGATTACACATTTAGGTACTGTACTGCATTGTTTGACAATGATTTTGCATAATTTTTTTATCTGATATCAATGTTTCATCTTAAACTTTCATAAGGGGCACATTTATATGCTTTATAATGGACAAAAAAGATTTTATTCATTTTTGGAGAGATTTTGGATATGTTTCTGGACCCCTAGATATTTTAGAACACTGTACTGATGGAAAGCTTGTAATTCCCAATAGAAAATTATGCAAAAGTGAGTTTCTTGAGTCAAAACAGTTGATTTGTTGTAAAATACATGATTACAGTTTGTTTTTATTTACAGCAATGCATAATTTAGACATTTTGGATAGATTTGGAGACACTGGGTAAGCTGCTTACTTTTTGCTTCATAGATCTTTAGTAATTCTACATATCCACCCTTAGATTTTACGCACTTGTGGTCAAGGATTTTTTGATCCAGGACATGTATAGTTTAACCTGTTCAATGTATGGAATCTCTCAGTATTTCATTGCAAACTAAAAAAGAGCAAATTCATTTTTGCTTTTTTGCCTAGACAATTGCATTTGTGGCACTTTATTTCTTCCTAAATTATTGTAAATTGTACAAATGTCCTTCTTCATTTATATCATTTTTCAAGTATCTGTGATGCTTCCAACTGTAGTCATACATCTTTAAATAAGGTACCCCCTAAATGGGCAAGGATTGTGCAGATTTGGCTTTTGCGCAAAGGGGTTAATGTCTCCATTAGAAACCGAATTGTATGATTAGTCGGTTGACTGTACCGTTGGAGTGCCTTTGGGGACCACTGGAGGACAACCACTGAAATACAAGTTTAAATTCCTGCAGGTCACATGGTGGAGACAAACTGGTGGCCCTACCCATAATAACAGCTGTGCTGAACAGTCAATAATCTATAAGGTTGCTTGTTTGAGGTTGGTGATACAGAACATATGAGGGAATTTGAGTTGGTGTTGTAGAAGTCAGTTTGTCCCTTTGAGTTCATGAGAAGGTTTGTGTTCACACTGGTTTTTGTATAATGATGTGTCCAAAGTTAGCCTCTAATGTCACCATTTTACAATAATGATCCATAATGATGGGTGGCAATGTGGGGTGGAGGAGAGACTAAGATGATTTCGGGTTTCAATTACAGATGCAATGCTGCTGTTGCACACATGAGCAAGTTACCCATCGCACCATAGTGTACAGTACTGCAGTGAAGAGCAGAACCATGCCCTAGGCTGCCACTTAAGAGTGCTGTGTGTTCTATTATGAAACTGTCTTCCCCTTAGAATACAGGTGGCAACCTCTGGTCCTGGAGGGCCGCAGTGTCTGCTGGTTTTTGGGGTGCTCTCGGAAGTGTTTCATTTAAGTTATTGCTTTGCTAAGGAATCCACCTTGTTTTTAAGGCCTTAATTGGTAGCCGATTTAAAGGAAACCACAAAAACCCGCAGACACTGCGGCCCCCTAGGGATTCAGTTTGACACCCCTGCCTTAGAGAATTTTAACTTTAAGAATATTTCTTATATAAGAATATTTCCCTATTAGGTGCCTGCGAGTCCCCATATGAATTTGACTCTGCTGGGTGTGGTTTCATTAGAAAGAAATGCATTCATGGTATTACTCAAGGGAAACAGAACCGGATGACATTACAATAAGAAGAAAAAACAACAAAACTTGATGACCTCTCATTGCCACTGTATGACGACATTGCATTGTTTATGTGACTCGTTTCGTGAGTGGAAAGAAATGTCACACCGAAAAGTAAATGTATTTCTTTGTTCATGTTTGCCTTGTCTTTGTTGGGCTGTCTTCACAATCTGGTCTAAAGCCGGGCACCCACCGCACGCGTATCGACCGCGAGCGCACTACGCGCGTATTACGCGCGTAACTGAAGCGTAGTTGAAGTACTGTTATTACAACGGCAGCGGGCGACGTCGTCTCCACCAGATGCGAACGCGTCGCGAACCGGCTGCGAATCTCGCGCGACACAAGCGAACTGAAGCGTAGTTTTTTGCTTCTGTTCTATTTTTTCGGCTTGTCACGCGTCACGATGGCCTGTTTATACACAGAAATATGCTCTAAAATGCTAGGTATACATGCTCTGATTTATATTTCATCCTTATATTACTAGGGGTGTGTCCCTAGTTCCCTCTTGCAGTAGTGGAGAACAAGATAAAACCAGATAAACACCAGATATTTTATAAGCAGCTAAAAATACAAGCCTTTTCGTTTTTGTATTGTCCTTGCAGAAGAAAAAAAAAACAAAAAAACTGGAACCTGGGGAAAAGGCAAACTTAGTTTCGCTATCTTATTTTGCGGAGGGGGTGGGGTAAATTTGAAAATACACCACAGAAAGACGTAGCCTATTGAATGATGTAGAAGTGAATGCACCGAGCAGCGGTTTGTTAGCTCGAGTGTTGGAAGGTAGTTTTTAACCAACCGTTGCTCAGTCTATTTGACTTCTCCGATGTCTTCATTCGCCGTGCTTTCAAAAAGGGCTTGTTAATAAAAATCAGATAATCCACAGAGCTTTAAAAAATCAGATTGTTTAGTGGTCTTGCCGGTGAAAATGCACCTATTTTATAAATGAAGTTGTAAGCAAGCCTTTATTGCACTTGTACTTCAAAGCTTACGGTGTTCATGGCGTTGTGGTGTTCATATCCCTTCAAGATTAAACTGTTACGCTATCTTTTTGATGATTAGCTGATTTTACTAAATCTGATCCTATACACGTTTTGACGTGAATGACAAGACGACACGGGAATTCCCAATGGTTGATTACGGATTATTTATTATTATTATTATTATTATTATTATGATGATCATTACATATTATTCATAAAGTTGGCACGCTTGTTAACCAAGCAAATAAATTAATGCAGTTTGAGATTGATTATTATGTAGGCTACGTTGCGATTTAAGCTTATGGTAATTATTTAAAGCGTTTACTTTCTCATGTATGTAAAAATATATATTAACATTACATTACATTACAGGCATTTAGCAGACGCTCTTATCCAGAGCGACTTACACAACTTTTACATAGCATTTTTTACATTGTATCCATTTATACAGCTGGATATATACTGAAGCAATTTTGGTTAAGTACCTTGCTCAAGGGTACAACGGCAGTGTCCTACCCGGGAATCAAACTTACGACCTTTCGGTTACAAGCCCAGTTCCTTACCCACTGTGCTACACTCCGTCCTATTACCATAGTAACAGACTGAAAAAGGTCTCTCACCAAGTATTCACTTACCCATAATCAACAGTCGTGAACAAACGTGAAATACACAATGTAATCCCACTGCAGACTGCGAGAGCTACTAGGAATATAGAGCTTTAAGCAAGCCTTTGCGCGACACAAACGGAACCAGTGGAGACACGCTACGCGCCGCGCCGTGCTGCTTACGCGCCGCTTACGCTACGCGTGCGGTGGGTGCCCGGCGTAATACTGTGGGCTGTAATCTGTTTAATCACTGTGATTATTTATTCTGTAGATTCCAATTACCATCTTTTTACCACTTGGCCTAACCTTTACTAACAGCTGAAAGTGCTAGGCTGGGTTCCACTGGGTTTTTTCCTAACTTGCAGGTCCTTTGGAACTTCAGTGATCTGAGTTAGAACATGCACATCCAATAAAACATAGCTGCAGGTGCTAGGCAGAGTCTAAATCAATAGGAAAAAACATCACACTGTTGCTAATGAAAAATGCTCCCATTTAACTGCTATAATCAAATCATCGCTGTTTCAAGTCAAATGAGTCTTCTTCAGGCTTGGTTTTCCTCTCTTGGTTTTCCTATTTTCTAAAAAAGCATGTTGTGATAGCCTCTTTGTAAAAAGCAATATATAAATAAAATTGTATTATATTGAAATGCATTTCTCTCTCTCTTTCCAGAAGCAGATGTTTCAGGAGCGTAGTGGTCGGATGCTGCAGGCAATGTCACCACAGCAGTCACCCCACGGGTCCCCTGGCAGCAGCCCCCCCCAGGGAGCGCTCGTCCTCCCGTTCTCCCTCACCCCCCCGCCCCTGGCTTTCTGTGGGCCCTCACCCCCCTCTCCAGCTTCACCCCATCCCTCCAAAAAGGAGCCTCTGCCTCCTTCAGCAGCATGAGTGAGGGGGACGAGGACGAAAAGTAGAGAAATGCTTAAACACACACACTCGCATAGACAACTACACAAACACAATTGCACTTGCACATGTATAAATACAGACACATACGCAGTCATTACAAGGTTTCTTCCTCTCTCTCTCACACACACACACACACACACACACACACAATTACACAGATCTTGACTTGTCCTCCACGCTGGATAACACACCAGCAGTGATTGGATGCTCAGACTTGCTCAGTGTGGGGAACTGTGGGTATGAAAGGCAGTGGGAGATCATGGAACATTTAATTGAGGCTGTGCTAGCACCTCTTCAGTTCCTGTCAGAGAACTTGTGAGATTTTGCATTAACCAGGTGACTGTAATCAGGTGACTTGACCATGGAGAGGAAGGTGAAATGAGAGAAAACGAGAGTTGCAGAGAAACAGATCATGTCTTCAGAGCCATCTTACACTTTTACATTTCCTTTGTTTTTAGTCTTTTTTAAATTGACTCAGGCTTTTAGAGTTAAAATTATTCTGAAGGGCATGAAACTGAAAGTAGGCTGTAGACTGAGGGGTGGGGCTGTGGTGTGAGGTTCTACAGCACAGTCAGCCAGTTTCAGGCTGATCATCAAACAGTAAATTTTGACCTTGTGATACGCGCATCAGTGTGGCTCTTTTCTTTGCACTGTTTCAGTTGTTTCTGGTAGTCTAATGTTTGTTTACTTCTCCCTCCAGGACAATGTGATTGTTTTGTGATTGTAGAAATACTGTAAGAGTTATATGGCCTTGCCGCTTTGCTGGCAGTGTGGTGTCATGACAGTTAAGGACTTTGGCTGTAATGACAGGGTTTGCAGGTGACATTCCTGGGGTGAGGCACAGTCAGTTTATGCTCAAGGTGCTAAACTGCTCCTGTAAATATCCTCTGTGTGTAAAGTGGATTATATTGCGAATTATACATCAATCTGCTGAGTGAGGCTGTATTGTGGTTGATCTGGCACTTTTATACATCTTTAGTATAACACAGTAAAGACAATCGTGTGTGTGTAGTGGGGGCAAAAGACTAGTTGTTGCCAGTAGGGGGTTAGAATTCTCTTCTGTAATGCGTCTGTAGTGTCATAACCAAATTATATTACACCAGAACCTCCTGGAAGCTTGAATGCATGGTGTCGTCTCCTGCTTTTTTTGGTGCTCAGTGTTCTGCTCCGTGCACCATCTTTTGTTTGCTTGCACGCATCCATTACACTTATGCATCGATAAAAATATAATTAAAATGAAAAAATCCTTCTCTTTGCATTCTATTTGCATTGTTTTTGTCTTGTTGAGTTTCAGTATAATGCAAAGCCTCCCTCTGCTGATAGCATGAAAAAGTGAAAGAGGTTAAAAAATGGTCCTGTTTTGGTCCTATCATCTTCCATATTTTGGTATAAGAAAATTGATGTGCCTCAGGGATATTAGAATGGGTTAATTTTTCCATGGCACTTTTCAAACTAAATAACAACAAAAACAATAATAAATACAAGAATGAAGAGCAGAACAGAAAGTTTGAGAAGCCTCACCGATCTATGCAGGAAACAAATCTGAAGGCTCTTAACTAGAGAGGGCTGAACTGGCTGACTTCTTAGAGAAGCTGTGATTGAATCATGCCCTTTTGAAGATTAGATACTGTAGACCTGTAACAGGGATATATGCAATGACCCAGCCAGCACAACATTCACAACTGTGCATTGTTCCCATTCAATGTTAGTTCAGTGTCACAGAAATATCTGTTGTCCAGAGAGTCGATGTTTTGTATTCTAGAAACACCAATCAGCCTGAAACTTAAGACTTGAGTGTTTGTCTGTAGTCAGTGGTTTTTCTTTAGCTTTTTGGGTTGTATGGTCTGTCTGTGGTTGCTGAGAATGCAGGCTGAATTTTCGATGAAACATGGTATAGTTGTTGCCCAAAGAACATGGAACAGTGTGACAACTCTTTGTGATGGCAGGGATATATGCTCTTGCAAGTAACTCTCAAAGATTTGTTGAGCATATTCACGCCCACTTTCACTCGTGTCTCCATCTAAATCATGCATCACATTCAGATCTGCAGTCATTAATTCACAATCAACAGGTTACATCCACCACAGCACTCCCAGTCCTCAAATGTCCCCAATCCCCAAAGGAACTCGTTATGCTCTAGTTGAAGCTCTGGAGGGGTGCTAGATTTTGTAATGGACACATCACTTGTTCACTCCCATTTCCGAACTCATTCACAGCTCGGTATGTCCCTAAATGCCACTGCCCTAAAATGTGTATCAAACATACTGTTAAGAACAACCACATGCTAGAATATAGTGTTTCAAGTTTGGAAAGGTTACTTGGAGTAAACGACTGGACAGATGAACTGATTAAGAGCACAGGTTTGAGTGAAAGCTTTAGTGGCTTGCAAATGACCATCCAAGTCTTGGGTTCAACACCCACTCCTCTGTCCAGTTTCTGAGAGCTCCACACTTTGCACACCCAGGCCCTCCCTAGAAACTTAATGTCTTGCGTGTTGTTAGAAAAATGTTTTTCTTTGTTACTTTTTAGATGTATCATCTTCTTTTATACTTAAAAACTCATCAACTCAAAATAAAGTGCACAAAAAAAGGAAAGCATCGGAATTGGTTGAATTTCTGTTAATCGGAGAGACCACTGTAACAGGTTTAGTAGTATGATTTTCTCCCACAACAACAATGAAGTAGAGGTGAATAGGTTTATCTGCAACTGTTGGGAGAGGTAGCTTTCATGAGGAAGTGAGGTCCTTCTACTTCCATTAACTTACTTCTTTTAATCAGCCTTGCAGGATCTAGGCCAGAGGTCTGCCAAGCTGGTCCTGGAGAGATGCAGTGTCTGCTGATTTTTGTTTTCGGCTTTAAATGAGTTACCAATTGAGTGTGTAATCAACTGCTACATACAATCACACAGGCTAGTCACGCCACTTTTACCTTTCTTCTAACTGCTGCCTAGCAGCCATTGTATTTTTCATCCAATACTAAGATAGACAAACACATGTAATGTGTGTAATGGGGTGGGGCAGTGAATTCAATGCAAAATCATATAATACTGTATGATGTCATAATTCAATCACCAACCATAAAATTATATTATGTTGCATCCTGCATAATGCAAATGTTGGAGAATGGCAGGGGGTCCTAAATTCAAATACAATTCAAAGCCTCTAATTAGCATATGTAACCTAATTAACATACTATGTTGTCAAATGCCTAGAAACCAAAGACATGATAGTCCTTATAAGGACCCTGCTATACAGAATTAGAACCCTACAGTTGGTTTTATAACTGAATGTGGCACTGGGTTTGCCCCTCCTTGGGGGCAAAAGGTGCTGTTATCCATTCAAAAGGCCAAAGACAAGAACTGGCTCTCTTCTTCAGCACATAATGTTTCAGAGGAAGACACTTAATGTCCAGCTCAACAGGTGAGCTGATATCATCCAATCAACCAGCCAAGGTCACTGATGCACGATGAGGCACTCTCATCCCAGCTGGCTGAAGCCTCCCTTCCTCCATCCCTCCCTTTCTGGGCAACGCTAGCACTAGTTATTTGTCACCCTTCATTGAAATGCAATATGTAGAACCACAACTTAGGTTAGTGTTTGCCAATGAGGGCAATGCATTGTTACCGAGTTGAACTCAGTAGCAGTATACCAATCAATTGTTTAGGGTGGGCTCAAAATATTTTCAAATTCCAGCAACAAAAAGAGCACAGACACTGCCCTCCATCCACGGGGATCCCACCCATAAACAGAAATAAATTAGAGCTTATCCATGTGCTATGCATGTAAATCTGCTACATGTGCCCTTAGAGTATGAAACACTGATACAGACTAAGCAAGTTTTTTGGAACTCTGATGTCACTGATGATTAAGACACACTTCTTTTCCACTGCTAGGACATATAAAAGACAATGAATGAGACATTTTAGAGTCACAAAGTTATATATATGTTAGGTCAACAATTTGTAGCTTCATGACTAAGAATGTTCAGAACACTTCTAGGGACCACACAAACACATCTTTATGAATGGCAGTGTGACAGCACAGAGAATTCATTTACCGGGCTGCAACAATTTCTTGTCTCCTGGCTCACAACTTTCTGTCAACATCCTAGTTCTTCGGATCAAGGGCACATTTCAGATAACAGAGTCAAAGCCACCCTTGAGGCACACTGCACATGTGCATTATTGCTAATTTAAGTTTCTCATTCAAAATTTCTTGCAGACATACAGTCTATACTTGATAATCATAACAGGAGTGATGTCAGATGTAATAGCCAGAATAGTGAAACTGTTAACCAGCCATACACCAAAGTGCTTCATCTCCTGCTCTAGACTCGTAAAGCACTTATTTTGGTTTTCATTTTTACTAAACCACAGTGTTTCCTGCCAATGCTGCTTCAATCGCATAGTCAAACCAGGCTACGTCCAAGCCAGTTGGGCCCTACTGCGAGTATAAAAGACCTGGTTCAATATGCGCCCTAGTCAAAGCATATTCTACCTGGTATGTTGTGTGGTTCTATTGCAATATGGCTGACTGGTGCAATGCACACTCACATTGGAGTATGACAACATTGGGTTAATTTTGTGCTTATACTTGGAATAAGCAAGAAACCGTGACAAGATTCAGTGGAGAAGGTGAGAAGAGGCTAGGGGGTGAAAATCCCTTTGAACATTCTCTTAGGACTGCATGGCAAAGGCAAGACTAAGCATATACAGTATAAACCCACTGGGCTGGTCTTAGTCTCACTCAAGCCTTCTCAAGTACCTCCACCTGCTCAATATCCAAGAAAAACGTCAGTGCAGGTACATAAGCTGTAGTGCAAGTGGTCCTATATCTAGGACCATTTTACACTATATTAAACCCCCTACATAGTAATATAGTGTCATAAGAGGTACAGAAAGAGTGCAGAGGTGCAGTAAGAACATGCCTTAACCGTGCATTTACTCCAGTGCTCTCTCATGTTATACAGCAGTGGTTCCCAAACTCTGAGTCTGGAATAATTTATTATTATTGCCACCAGTTTGTCTCCACCATGTGAATTTGGGAATTTGAACTTGTATTTCAAAGGTCTCCATAGGCACTCCAACTGCACAGTCAAGTGACTAATCATAGCAGTTTCTAATTGAGACATTTATAAAAACAATTAGTTGAGCTAATATGGGAAGAGTCATCATGTCCCTGTACCAAATAAAAAAATACAGGCAGCATGTCCACGGTAGTAAATAATCTAACTCAATTTAACATCCAAGTGTGGCTTGTAAACATCACTGTAAATCATCATCTGTGCTTAATTAGTGGCAATAACTTTTTTTAAACTTAGATTGAGGTGCTGCAAATGGGATAATTGTTTGAGAAGGGGCTTGACAAAGAGTCTATCGTAACCCCTAGTTGGCGGAGGACTGACGTACAATACGAGAAAACAAGGGGAGACAAACTGGTGGCCCTACTTATTATACATAATACATGTTCCACTGCATTTACTGATCAGGGCCCATCCATACATCGGAGCAGTGCCTTAGCAGGATGAGCCATCCAGCAGCCCCAAGTTTATACTTTAACACAAGGTTGATCACAGGAAATAAATTCACTCATCAAATGGACTGTGGTGATCAACCACTGTTGCACGAAAGTAAGCCTTTCATTTCACTTGAAAAATTCTGAGAACTGACAAATGGAATCGATGCAGGATCTCAATTTCCACAACATGGAGGGGAAAAGGCAGCACACGATCTCCAGTAATGGGGCCTGGGACTCCTGGAGTTATGATATGGAAGCCATCTGGTGCTCAGGCTCAGCACCTACAATACAAACCTGTTTCTGAAGGCAAGGAAGGGGGGTGGGGGTTGGATTGAAAGGGTGATACCAACTGATGTAAAGTCCACCTGTGTGACCCAGAGCATGAGGGTGAATGCACATTTAGGCTTCTGCTTTCCTATGATCCCTCGCAGGTGAACAGTACACGAACTGCCACTCAAACCTTCATAATTCCCTCCCTCAAATGTCTATAGGTCTCCTTCCGATTTCAAATCAATGCAGATAAATACAGATTTTATCATAAATATATTAAGCAAATATAATCTCATATATTCTCTCTATATATAGATATATTCATATGTATCTAGTGTTTTATATGGTGTTTGAGCTATAGAAGCATTTTTGTTGGCAATAGAGAAGCTATTGCGTCGACCAGGGCTGCCCAACCCTGTTCCTGGAGATCTACTGTCCTGTTTTCAGTTCAACTCTAATTTGGCACACTTGATTCTACTAAAGATGTTCAATGAGATCTCTAGTTGCTGAATGAAGTGTGCTTTGTTAGGGTTGGACTAAAAACCAACAGGATGGTAGACCAGGGTTGGGCAGCCCTGGTTTAGACACATCCCCCTTCCTAGGATGTGGTCAACCACAGCAACTAATCACAGCAAGGGAAACCACACAATCCACCAAATACACAATTATCATTCCATATTAAGCAACAGGAATAGTGGTGCTGCTTTCAGGAGGATAATATATGAAGTTCTAGGATCAGAAGTCACGATTTGCAGGATGCTAGAATTGGGGGGAGATGGAGTCTGTCACAAAGTCTCATTGCCATCACTGTGCAAAGGTCTAGTCAGTTGCCTTGGAGATGCTGATGACGACAAATGTTGTACATGGTCACACTGTTGACTAAAGTTGAGCTAAGGAAAAAGGTAGAGGAGGGCAGGTGAGGGGGGAGGGGTTATGGGTTGGCCTTGTATTTGGAAGCATCGCGTGGTTCGCTGCTGGGATTGCTCCAGTCATCTGCCTCTGCACTGGTCTGGTAGTGTCGCCATGCGGATTTGTTGAACACAGGGAGACGCTCAAAGGACTCACTGGAGAGAGCCTGGAGACAGAGATCAGTCAAGCAAGTAAGAACAGACTCACAGCACAGTAAGACCCGCCTCTCACAGCTAATGTTACAGTATGTTTCTCCTGATTAAATCAACATCTTACTGACTGCAGACTGACAGCAGGTCCTATTTACACTCATACCCGATATAGCTGACAAAATGGTTTTAGGAATATCCACAGAATGTGATCATCTACATAGACTAGATATTTCAAGTCTTATATATCTGATTCTGTGCATTTATATTAAGATCACATTTTAGTCCAAGCTGTGGTTCTCAATGTTCCATCTCACCTGTCAAGCAACTCGAAAATAGGGGTAGAACAAACATGTCATCGCATGTGAACTTGAGACCAATGATGGAGTACAAACTGACATAAAACTGAATACATTTCGTCACAAAGTATCCGTTTCTTATTATGAACATAGGTGTTGATTGGAGGACCTCCTCTCTAGTTTGTCTGTGAAAAATGATGACTGTGACATCTGCCTTATCCCTGGTTTATTATCCTGCTCGTGCCTACGGAATGTTTTTGTCTGTAAAATGCTGGTGACTGGAGAAGACACACGCTGATTCGAGTTTTCACATTTAGTGGCAATGGCGATCTGATGAGATGCAGACTACTTTCAGATGCATTTCTAATTTTTGTAAAATCCCATCAATATCCAATTTATTATGTTTAGACTACACTTATCAAGTGTGATTGGATTTGTCAAAAAATTGTATATATAGCTCATACTGTAAAAAAGTGAAGTAAAGTAACGTTGCATTAATATAGATCATGGTAAATGGTTTATCAGCAACCAGATCATTGCAGTGGACGAGAGCACAACAATTACATTTGATTATGATGATAAAGAATGCCATCGATGGATTATAATGGCAAAAATGATTTAACTTCTTGCTGTTATATTAAACGGAATTCCAAACCAGATGTGACACAACAACACAACGCACGGAAAACCAGAAATGAATTTTCATTGCCTTTCTCTTTAACACAGATAAAGAGATGTACCAAGTGAAACCATCCTTTTCCTATCACCATAGCAAGGTATATAGTATCTCATAAAAAACATGTTTTTAACGTACAAAAATGACAAGTCACTCACACATACAAAACACTGTGTATAACTCATTCATTCAAACTGGCTAAATCTACGCCTGCCATTAAAAATATTGTTATCAAAATGACGCAAAGTCACTGTACTACAAACAATATAGGCTATCTTGCCTCACTGAAATTAAATAAGCTGTATTTCAAAGCAATGCTACCCAATGTTTCCTCTGTCTGAGGAGCGTGTTTTGTTTAGCACTTTCGCTTTGCTATATGTAAAACAGTGGCTGTGACAAAGGGTGCGGTGGCGTAAGTATAAACGCATCAGAAACGCAGCTGAAATATGTCCTGTGTACGTACTCACGGATTTGACAGCCATCCAATGAGCCTTGATTGACAAAATTATCAGCAAGCTTGTAGAATTAGAGCTCCCTAGGTCGTAACTTGTGTACCCTTCTGTCTGTTTTCTGTTATTTCGTGCACTTTTAGTGTTTGTAAAGTTTATAAGGCATTTTCATACACTTATCTGCAGGTAGGAGTCCTCTTCGCTGTTTTCCTTAGGTAGATCAGTGACCTTACGTGAGAATTAGAAGTAGTAGAACCGGAACACTTGATAGTGGAGAATAGGAGCAGACGCATATATCCCAGCAATCTTTGTATATTATAAAATGACAATAGTACGAGAAATAAGGACAAATGATGAAACTGAGTAGTTGAAACAATATGTTTTCATCAGAATGGGCATGTAGGTGAAGTTTGACATGATCACAGACTATAAGTGCAAAGTAAACAAATGGTATATATAACAAACGGTATAAGGAATCACTCGTTAAAGTAGTGGGTGAAATAACATGTGATATTGCGTAGGAAATCTATTGCACTGTTACTAGTACTTTTGTCATGTTCAGTACTAGTAGTTATAATTATTATTAAATCATGATTTTAAATGTAATGTTTTAATGGGGAGTTGCAGAGAGTACATACGAAGTAATTGTTTGTATGTGGGTAGGTAGAGAACAGGGCAAGGTAACATGAATGTAGAAATGTGGCGTTTGCTGATAAAAACATTTTCTACAGTAGCCAAGTGAAGAAATATAGTTAGTAGAAATGCCACAATGGTCAGCTGGTAACTTTTTAAGAAAATCAATACATTTGCTGTCATGAAATGCATATGGCTGGCCGTGAGTGACTTTTGGTAAAGGAAATATAAGTGTAAGAAAACGTTAGCGTAAAATATGAAAGTATTTGCCTGAGGGCGAGGCAGGCGTTTGATCCTTCGATGTCACGCTGTCCAGTCCATAACTCTGGCAGTACGCCACCATGACATAGCGGTTCAATGTGTGAAATCTTTTGGTCAAACGTGTCCGTGGGTTTAAAGAAGATCACAGGCCAGTAAGCACAGCTGAGCTCCATGTTAATCCATATGGCCTGGCGATATTGTAGCCGGTTAACTAAACGCGTAGATGGTACATCATAATGCGGTGTATACGTTCGGTGCAAAAGCAATAATTGAGAAGTACCAGACAATTATTAGTGAGGAATAAAGCAGGTTAAAGAAACTTGCTTCTGGTGGGGCTTGAACCTGGGACCCCATGGTCCATAGATTGTAACATTGACCAATGAGCCACAAACAGACTAGCTGTTGAGACTGGAAATGTCTTAGGATAAAAAAATATGTGTATTTTGCGTGTGTATGTGAGACTTTGATTGGCTCATGTAGGTGAAGGATTGGATGGTGTCTGTAAAATGTCCAATGGGGAGACAATTTGTTTGTGGGCTAGGCGGCAGGAAGAAGAAGAAGAAGAAGAAGAAGAAGAAGAAGAAGAAGAAGAAGAAGAAGAAGAAGAAGAAGAAGAAGAAGAAGAAGAAGAAGAAGAAGAAGAAGAAGAAGAAGAAGAAGAAGAAGAAGAAGAAGAAGAAGAAGAAGAAGAAGAAGAAGAAGAAGAAGAAGAAGAAGAAGAAGAAGAATGCAAAATTCCCTTAGTTTGGGGCTTTATTGTGTGGACATGTGAAGTTGTTTATGAATTCTGTCTGTTGAAATGGGGTCAGAGTGTACAGAAATTAATGTTTTTAATGGCTGAGGGTCTGTGGCTGTTGTGGTTATTTCTGTGGGGAACCCTGAAAAGTGCCAAACTCTCGGTGCTGAATAGGTATGGGGCATGCCGCCCCGCCAATGCGTAACTCGGCAGGATGGCATACCTGCCATCCCAATTACCCGTTGTGTCGTCCTGCCTATTTTTTCCCCCACCATCCCCAAAGTTCAGTTCTGCTGCCTACCATCCACTGTGATGCATGTGAATGCAGAATAAACAGGGCTTTAGTGAGATTAATTTCACTTTACAATACAAGCCAAAACTCTGGTCATGATAAATGTGTGATGTCATAACGACGCAGCCCTTAGAACAAAGTAGAAGGAATAGTAGCAGGAATAGTAGCAGGAATGCCAGCATCTCATCACGCACCAGCCCCCGACTAGGCACCCCTAAGTCTGTCTGTTGAGCCACACACTTGCAAACAATAGGTGAGGTAGCAGCAGTGAGCACTGATAAAAGTATGATTAAGAAATTTTAAAAAAGGAGGGGAAGCATAAACACGAGTACGTTGTACACTCCCACCTTCAGGTAGATGACAGCATCTGTCCCCACCCCCTCCATGGAGTACAGCTTAAGGTCCCCCTGAAAATACCGAGCATAAAGTCTGGATATGGGCAGGCCATGCCCAAACCCTGCCTGGACACAAAGAACAAGACATTAAACCACTCCAAACCAGCTCAAGGCATGGACAGCAAAGGGTTAACTGTACTTAATTTAGCATTACACAACATAAAATTATTTTGGCAAGCAAGACCACACAAACACAGATAACCACAATCCACCACAAGTGGACACACACATAGAACAAGATGTGCACAAACCACCACATAGAATATGCAAATGAAACAATATTTAGATAGACTGACATATACACAGATACATATGAATGTGTAAACACAGAAACATACACACAATATCCATGCAGCACATTAACTGACGGATCCTGAGTGAATAGCATCTGGCTTTGTTTCTGGGTAGAGGTTTTGAGTTGGGGATTGGCTTGGGTTGGAGTTTGATCTGGACAGGGTTGGGTTGGGTTAGGTTTGGGGCTGAGGTAGAGGTATGGGTTTGGGTTTGAATGCAGGGGTGGAGGGTGAGGGGGAGTTACTAGGGGGACAGCTTGTGTGGCTCCGAGACTTGGGGTGGGTGCTGTGGAGTACATGTAGTTAAAGAGGCGGTCAATCTTCCGGAAGGGCACACCACCTCCACTGTCACTGATCTGAGGGAGAAAGAGTGGTCAGAAGGTCAGAAGGTCAGTATATGTGTTTCAATCCTGTACAGGTGTGTGTGAGTATGTGTGTGTATATGTGTGAGCGTGTGTGTGCGTGTATATACGCATGTGTACCTTTATAGAGAGATCCTCCTTCCCCAGGGACACCAGTGTTGTGATGGGGGGTAACTCCTCTAATCTGTTCTCATACAGCTCCACTGAAGCTCGCATTGAGTTCTACATGCACATGGACATCAAATATTATATACAGAGATACTGTAGACACACTGAAAGATTCTAATGAGTCTGTTCATTGTAGGGGGATGGGGGATGGGGGGGGGGGGGGGGGGGGGGGGGGGGGGGGGGGGGGGGGGGGGGGTTGCTCCCTGCTCTCAATATATTTGGCATCAGAAACAGTCTCTATCTAGAAGAACGTTTAATGGGCAAGAATGAACCAGAGATGAGGGCCTGATCATTGGCTGAATCAATGTTTAAAGAGATGAGCCAGTGGTCTGGAACCTGTATAATCCACTCATTACAGTTACACAATCCCAATTACACTGTCACATTAAATAATGGGATAACAGGATCTAGAGAGAAAAAGGGCCTTGCTTACACTTGTCTTTTAATATCTTTCTGGAATGTAATATGTATTTGTATATCCAACTTTTGGAAAAATTTGTCCCACATCTGATGATAGCAGTCTAAAAACAAAAGAAATTGGATATGTATGAGGATGAACTGTTGGTCGGAATCCACCAATATCAGGTTTGAATATAAATAGTCCAGTGTGGGTGTCGCTAACATCCAACACATGATAATGTGGACGTGTTAAATAGTCCATAAGTTATTACACACCCTGCTGCACTGCAAGGAATCAGGTCTGATAGAATATTAAGCTCAACAACTAGAAGAAATGCTAACACAGTCTAAAAGATGGCCACATACAGTGCAGTCCAAGTATCTGAACAGTGACACAGTTTTTGATGTTTTGTCTGGACTTACCTGGGCCCAAGAGTTCAAAACTTTTTATCTCAATCAGATCCGATCAGATTTTGAAATCCCATATTTTGTGATCCAGGATCAGACAACACAGCCAGATTTTGTCCCAGTATTTCAAAGAAAGGATAGGATCACCCTGATCCAGATTCAGACTTGTCAGATCCTGATTATCAGTGCTTTAAAGCACTGGGACATTACTGAGAAAGATTACGATTTTCTAACCTTCAAATTATATATAATATTCGGAGGGCTTTAAAGGTGTAAAATGTAACTTTTTGAGTGTCAATTTTTATGGCCCTACAAATGTAAACAACCTTTTATTTTTTTATTTTTACATCTAAAACTAGTTTTGACAGCTCTTGATACAATAGTTTTAGCAGTTTGCAAGTGCTAACATTTTTGTATTTGATTTAAAAGCCATAAAAGGTTTGTTTGTAAACATTAAAGCAAAACAGGCTTGTATTTTGATAAACTTACTACTTGGATGAATGCACTGTTCTGAGAGGTAGGCTAAAGGCCAATGTGACAGAAAAAAGTAAATAAAATTTTTGCAACCATTGAGCCTACAAACAATGTGTTATTTTAATTTACAAACTCTACCATCTTTTTATATTAAAATGTACTTTTAAATGAATTATATACTATATTTTGTTCTGGTAATCCACTCTAAATCCACCCTTCTACTGGGATCAAGGTAATCCTGATTTTTTTGGATCAAAATGATCCGAATCCTTTGTTAAAGTTTTGAACTACGCATTTTGAAGATTTGATCCAGATTAAAGCTAGGATTCAACTGATCTGATCGAATTCCAAAGTGATCCCAATCCTATTTTTTTGGTTTTGAACTACCCATTTGCAGGATTTAATCCAATCCGATAGTCAAAATCTGATCAGATCACTTTTGAACTCCTGGGCCCTGAAGACAGAAAAGCAGCCTTAGTTGGGGGTTCGGAAGAACAGCAGAGTACCCAGAGTGTGTATTGCACTTTCATGCCCCTCTGTCACTGGATCTTGACTCTTGAATAACACCTACTCTTTATGACACTCAGAGCTGTGCTTTTTTCTCCTGTTGAACGCATACACAGTGCCCCTCAGTCCCCTGGTGCAGGACTCACCTTAAAGAGCTCAAACAGCATATGCAGCAGGTGGGAGGGCACGTACACCACCTGGATGGGTTTGCCAGGGGCCTTTGCTGGGAAGGAGAGGTGAGAAATTCATAGTGAGCATTACTGGTACAGATATTTACACAGCAATCACAACACTGACTGGACCAGTTATGCAGCTACCATGCCCGTTTCCAGTGACTGCATCAGATGTACCCAGCATGCTAAGTCGCAGTATAATCACAGAGAATCTGTCTTTCTTTTTTAGCCACAAACTTGGAACAGGTAATCACATAGGCTCATCACACTGATACTACATTCTCCTTCAATTCAGGAGAGTGCACATGAGCATACAGTCTCCTAAAGAGTGTGCTGACAGCCACAGCTTCTTCTCATTCTGCAGTTCACCAACTGAGCTGAATAGTGCTTGTGTCAAAGGAGTACTGTGGCAGGGCTCGGTTTGTGGGAGAAGTTTGGGGCAGTCTGAGGACCATGCCTACTGGTTAAGTAGGCACATGCACCTTGAGTGCATCAGTAATTAATCCAGGTATTTAGTGTGCTTTCTTCCCAGCAGGCGTCTGTGACCAAGGAAAACGCGAGCCGAGAGAGAGAGAGACGAACATGCCAACACGAGAAAAAGCTGGAAAGTGTCATAGTTTCATTATTTTGTCTTTGTTGTTTTAGTTTGTTGTTTCGCTTTATTATATTTACCCTGATCCCTGATGAAGGGTGAAGGGCAAAGCTGTTTTGTTTGTTTTGTATTAGACTGGATTCTCTCTCCCTAAAGTGCGTAAATAAAGACCGGAATATTCCCGGATTCACGTATCTCCCTGTGTCCAACTCTTCTGTTCAGAAAGGGGTGTGTCACAGTGTGTAACAAGTAGAATTCAAGCACGGCTGATACTGGTGCCCAATGGACCAGAAGAGTTGCTCATACGTGATGAGATGACATTCCTCCTGATCGAACCTTCCCTCCCTAAGAAACACTATTGTCTACAGCCATGCATGTCAGTCATGTGCATGATTATCACAGGCCATTTACAGACTCAGAACTGTTCTCAAATCAGTGACAGGCTCTCCTGGTATTTACCTCACATTTTGACCCCAATCTTTTCACAGTGATTCTGTGTCTTTTGCATGCTTTAATTCACACAGTTATTAATATAAGCATAAGCATAAGGTTTTTAATATTTTTTTTATTTTAGATTTGATTTGATATTTGTGATTTTCTGAGGTTTCGTTTTTATAAATGGTGGTTGTACTTATTTGCTTAATTTACATACAGTCCTTTGAGCACATAAAAATATTATTATTATTATTATTATTATTATTATTATTATTATTATTATTATTATTACCATTGAACTCAGTGATCTCCAGCTTGGGGGCTACCATGTAGTACTGCTCACACAGCATTTTGGCTGTCTCATAGGCATCTGAAACAGGAAGCACATTCAGACAACCAGAGAACAGGTCACATCACCACACTGTAACTTATATTCTTGCATATGCTCAATTTGCAAAAATGGGTATTTACTGAAGCAGTTGCTTGTTCCAGGGTGCATCACCAGTATGAATTTGAACTGTGTCTTTAAACCTTGTTCCCCAAATACCTATTATATGCATCACCTTACACAACAGTGGTCAAAACAAAATTTAAGAACATGAGAATGTTGGTCACTAGAACATACCACTCTATACTTGCCATGTTACCTAGAGTACCCCGTCTGCTGCTATCAATATCCCAGCTCTCGAAGCTATTCCATTCTTTAACAGCTCTCTCTCTCTGAAAAATACCTCCAGACCCATAACATAACTATACTTTACAATATAAAACTACACTCTGCAAAAACTGCATGGATGCATTAAGTAGGCAGTATACTTTGTAAGACGTAGAACTTTTTGAGCAAAAAGATGCAATGAGAACACTGAAGAACAAAAAATGCGGTGTTGTGTGTTCTCACGGTGCAGTGTGCGACGGCCTCCAGGGAGAACTTTTAGAAAATGTCTTTCTTGTTCTCTGACCCCCCCCCCCCCCCTCTTGGCAATTGGTCCAAATATCACATGGTTGGTCACGTCACAGTTGAGAGTTCAGAGGGCAGACTTCACGGAGAGTCAACGCCAATCTCTCTTCTGTAGAGATGGGAATTATGTGACTTCCCGCATGTTTAGTGAATGATGCTACTCATGTCAGCAAGTCATCAAAACGCCTAGCACACGCCTAACCCATCATTAATCGCTATGGAAAGATATATTACAAGATACCCTCGGGGTCGGATGAGAGCGGGGTAGGATGATCAACCCACAGGACAGACCATTGTTATGACCACCCAAGACGGACAATCGACTACATAACAGCTAAGCGATGTATCCCGGGTCTGCAGATGTGGGAAGATATGAACGGGAGGGGTCTGAAGATATACCAGACAAAGATGAAGTGCTTGCAACCTACCAGTAATATGCAATGCACAGGACAACCTCATGAGACGGAGGAGAGGCCGGGGCAGGAGTCAAACCACAGTCCCCAGAATCTCCAGGCATGTGACAAAGAGGGTGGCAGGAACAGCATCGCTGATGTATCAGAGGAGACAAGGCACCAGAGGGAGAGTGAAGACACTCAGGACACAAGACGACCTGTGCAGAACACCTGCGCAGGAGATGCCTGGAAAGAGCCAGTGAATTGGCCTGCCGCAGCAGCAAAGAAGGAATGGGAGATGTTTGATCACGATGTGGACCAGGTGCTGGAAGAAGCAATTGCAGGAGACTTGGGGAAGAAGCTCAGGGCCATTGGCCGGTTGCATAAAACACCTTAAATTTTTCCCTTAAATGTTTTACTTAAGGGATTATTTTCCCTTGCCTAAGGGGATCTTGTAAGTGTGTTGCATAAACCCCCTCAAATGTTTTCCTTAGGTAAGGGTAATTCTTAAGTCTTTTACTGTATATTGGTGTATCGCCTCATGGTAAAAACAGGGGAATCCCCATGTTACCATGGAGATGGCTCGGATGTCCCTTGTTGAGGAGGTTACGTTAGAGATACAGTAGCTTGTGAATCCGTTTAACGGCAATTTTAACTAATTAAATAGTAAAATAACTAACATAGTCTAACTAGTTACCTAATAATAATAATAATAATAATCAACTAGGTAGCGAACCAATGAAATGAACTGTAAACGAAGAAACCCAAATTGGCATTATTGATGGCACGCATATCGAGGTGCCGGAATCCTGATGTGCATGCCGTCAATAACGCCACAGGTTCATGGAAAGCCATGCTGCCTAAAAAATTCCCTCTTGATGACTTCTTGTTCGGTGCGAGATTGCACGGTTCTGTTTAAGCGGCGCCTGTCAGGGTGCAGTGGAGGGTTAGGACCCAAATGCAGAGGGGGAAAAACTCAAACTCCAAAAAGGTAAGAACAAAAGACTTTACTTAAAAAAAGGAACAAAAGGGAACAAAAGGCCTCGCAGGGCAACTCTTCACAAACAAAGAAAAACTTCAAAACACAGAACACAAAGAAACTCCAAGAATCAAAAACCCGTAACAATAGAACATGGGCAGAAACATGGCCAGAAGCACACACTAACAACACAACCAACAAGGATCCAGCACCTGAGTCAAGGAAGAAGGAACTTAAATAGAAAAGACACTGACGAGACACAGGAGGGCACCATGAACAATCAGGCCACAGAGAGGGAAGGGAAAACGAGACAACCAGGAACCAATAATTGAACAATTGAAGACAATCATACAATTACACAGGGTACAAGCAGGACACAAAACAGAAGTGCCACCATCTGGCGACCCAACAAGGGAAACACAGACAGGAACGCAGAACCATGACAGCGCCGTCATTCATATGGGTTGTCCCTGTCTCTAAAAATTTGTCAAGGCACATTTTCCTCCTCCAATGACTTAAGACAATGTGTTGCTAACCTTAAATTAAACTAAGGGAAATTGTCGTTGAGGTATTTTATGCAACACTTAATGGATTTTAAGGGATTACTTAAGGGAAAACGGAATACTTAAAGGAAATCTTAAGGGTTTTTTATAATTTCACTTAAGGAAACCCTTAAATAACACTTACGAGTTTTTTATGCAACACCCTTAAGTTTAAGGGACATTTAAGGGAAAACTTAAGGGGAAATTTCACTTAAGGTGTTTTATGCAACTGGGCACATGTCTTCAATCATCTGGAGCATAGGGGCTGATCGCTTCAGAAAGAAGGAGCTGAAAGCCAGATCAAACACCCAGCCAAAGGAAAACAGCAATTTTCTGAAGGAGATAGCAATCCTAAGAGGCGATCTGCGGAGGCTGAAGAAGGCTTTTCGTGAAGCGGCAGAGGATGAGAAACCAGCACTCACTGAAATCCGAGACAACAACATCTTGCGCCGAGCTGAGTGCCACCGCAGGGAGAGGAAGTGATGGATGAAAGAAAGGGTAGACTTCACCAAGAACCCATTCACATACCTGTCGAAACTTCTGGGCGACGAAAGATCAGGGGAGTTGAAAGCAACAAAGGAGGAGGTAGAGGAGCACCTTCATCAAGTCCACAGTGACCCCAGAGGGAGGACAGCTTGGAGGAGATGGAGAAACTCATCAAACCAGCGGAACCAACTATCCCCTTCGGAGTAGAGGAATCAAGCTGGCAGGAAGTCAACAACTTTTTCAAGAAGGCCAGAGGAAAATCAGCCCCAGGGCCAAATGGTATTCCGTACAAGGCGTACAAGTATTGCGAAAGGCTCAGGAGATGACTCGAAGTTACTGAGGGTGGCATGGAGGAAGAACTTCCTTGCTGACAGTTGGTTGGTTGCTGAGGGATGCTTCACCCCTAAGGAAGAAAACTCCACAGAGATCAAACAATTCCATACCATCTCACTCCTCAATGTGGAAGGCAAAATCTTCTTTGGGATTCTGACCACTTTCATGTTGGACAACGAGTATATGGTAAATGGTAAATGGACTGCATTTTATATAGCGCTTTTATCCAAAGCGCTTTACAATTGATGCCTCTCATTCGCCAGAGCAGTTAGAGATTAGGGGTTAGGTGTCTTGCTCAAGGACACTTCGACACGCCCAGGGCGGGGTTTGAACCGGCAACCCTCTGACTGCCAGACAATCGGTCTTACCTCCTGAGCTATATCGCCCATGACACTTCAGTTCAGAAAGGTGGAGTTCTGGGGGTACTTGGCTGTCTTGAGCACACCAGTGTAAGATTTTTAGTTCAACTACAAATCTTCAATACAGAGGTTGTGCCAAAACGCAATACTTGGGCCCACTGATGAAAGAAAGCCTTAGTTCACAGCTCACAAGACTTCAGTATCACTGTAAAGACTGACAGTGCCATATTGATACAATCAGCCAGGAGAGGGAGAAAGGTGAATGAAACTGACTCGGGAGTGATTAACAAAGCAGAGTTGCTAAGGCATTGTGTGACTCTTGACAGAAACTAATCATCTCACTCACCAATCATCACTGGTACCACTAATCAAATCACAACTAACAGCTTAAAAGAAGGCCAAGACAGACAGTCGGGGTGCATTTTGACTTCGATGCTCCCAGAGTACATGCTACGTGTATTTTCTGTTGCTGCCATATTTTGCCAATAAAGACAGTTTCTACGAAGACCAAGATTTTCTCGTCCGGAACCTTATTTTTTCTTACATTGGCGAGCCAGCCCAACGCGAGCTGAAAAAAAAAAAAAAAAAAAAAAAAAAAAAAAAAAGAGGGGAGATACCTGACATCAGCTTCCCATACGGTGAGTATCATCTTTCGTGATACAGCTTCCACTTTTAATTCAGTTTCACCGTCTTCAAAGAACCTACAAGGAAAGGAGGTTTCCTGACTGAAATTGTTGGTAGTAGTCTTTGTTTGTAAGGTGCAGTAGAAGTTGCAGGGTTTAAGTCCATTCATTTCTCTAAAACAACAATTCTAAAGCAACTGAATTGCCGACGTACTGGGTATAGGGAACTGTTTGGAATTAACAAGTTACTAACGCAACTTGCCTGTTTCGTGCTTACAAATCGACAAACTATTCTAAAGTAACAGAATAGGGCCCGACGGACTGTGGCTAGGATTTGTTCGCGACAAGCTGTATACATTCCTAAAGTAATTGGAATAAGAGTTGTTGGTTCGACGTACTGAACCTGTTTTTGTGCTTGCAAATCGACTAACTATTCTAAAGTAACTGAATAGGGCCCGACGGACTGTGGCTAGGATTTGTACGCGACAAGCTATACGTTCCTAAAGTAATTGGAATAGCGTTGTTGGTTCGAGGTACTGAACCATACAGTAGGTGTATAAAATATTCCTAAAGCAACTGGAATATAAAGTTTAATTTTGGTTCAACGCACGGAACCAGGTTGCGGTGATTAACGTATCGTAACGTATTTGGAATTGTTTTTTGGGTTCGAATCAGCAAGCCCGATTGCTGTTTTGGGAAATAGAGGTTTTTGCGCACAGAGGTGGTGCGAGGGTGCTTTCCTAACTCTTTATTAAGTGGGAACAACTGAGAGAATCTATGATAATGGAATCGTTTATTCTTCAGTACATTGCTAAGCACGGCAAATCAGATATGTTGGAGGGAATAGAGAACCAGGAAAAGCCGTATGAATGGGCTGCCTTCCAATTTGATAGGAACACGACCAATAAACTTAAAAAAAAAGTAAGGTTGCAATGGTTTTGAAAGGCGTCCTTGCTTCTTACAAATTAGGCAATAAAACATTGGATGCTCTCAAAGCAGAGAATGAAAATTTGCGACAGCAAACTGGTGAGCTTCTGACCTCGTTACAAAGCCATCAACTTAACGCGAATTTGAATGCCGAAATCCAGCTAGATCTGCGCAAGGAGGTAGCTCAATTACACATAAAGAACGAGGAGCTCCACTGTGAACTCTATGCTACGCAGACAGAATTAAAAAGCGTACGAGGTACGTGCGATTACTTGTATGAGAAGAATAGTAACGCTCCGGGGAACCGGGTTCGGGAGGAAAGTGACGGCGCGGTTTGGAGTGACGCACAAAATACAGGTTACCTCCGGTGGGGGATGGCAGTTCGTTACGTACCCTAAAATTCCCCGTAGCGCCAGTTCACGAGACACTACTATTATACCGGGGGAAGGGGGAAACAGAGTAACCACTACAACCACTGTAAAGCCGCTGTCTCCGAGCGAGATTGAGGCTCTCGTAAAAAGTATTGGTGCATTTGTTCCCTCAAAGCGAGATCCGGTAGAGTTTCTTGCGAATTTGGAACGTATGGTCGGCCTACATAGATTGACTGATGTTGACGCATGTGTCATTTTGTCTGCTTGTTTACCCCATGCTCTTGCTAGTGCGCTTCCACTGGACATACAAAATCGGGAGGCCAACCAACAACGCAGAAAAAACGGGGTTGTTGGACATTTTGGGCACTCGTGCTGTGGATTGGGAAAAGATAAGGGAAGTAGTGATGTGTCCTTCTGAACACCCGGCCGCATATGCGGCGCGCCTATGGGAAGCCTTTTCGTCTTATAGTGGCATCGCTGGTTTAACACAACAGGATCCCGCATTCAAATCCGCATTGATTGCACAAAGCGATTCGAATACTCGGAGGGCTTTGGCGCTACATATAGATTCGCATGCCGCATACGCAGATATCGTAGCAAAAATGACACAGCTATATAACATGAATCTCAGCCTTAACCAATCTAGAAAGCAACCAGTGGCTGCACTGGCCGAGACCACATCATGCCCGAATCATACTCGTAAATCGGTGTCGTGGAAAAATGAAGGTTATGTGCCGGAGGATGTGAGACAAGCGAGGGGTGAAAGGCCCCCCTTGTTTAACCCAAACGGGGTAATTTTATGTTATGCTTGTGGAAAGGAAGGACATATTGCCAGGGAATGCAACTCAACATTAAAAAGAACATCTCCATATTCGGAGATTAGCAAACAGCTCAGTGAAATGCAGTCGGTTTTACAAAAACTGAGCGCCGAAAACGCTGAATTGCGCGCAGCTAATAAGGGGATGGGATCGAAATGTGCTAATGCTTCAGCATAGGGGTTCCAGGCCTCCGTGAACCACATTGCACCTTTGGAACGAGATACCTATGGTAGGCCAATTGTAAATGTTGCTGTTGGAGGCCGATGCAACAGTTGGCTAGTGGATTCTGGTGCTTCCTTGTCAATTATACACTCAGATAGTCACCCTCGCAATCCCACGAATACAATTACTCTGGAAGGTTTTGATGGTACAGTGTCTATTGCTTCTCAGTCGGACAGTTTGGCTTTTCGAATTGGCAGTGATTCTTTTAATGCTAAGGCTTGGTTCAGTACAACTGGTGATGCTCGCAATATTTTGGGATCAGACATAATGAAGAGGCGGGGATACATAATCGATTATGGCAATAATTGTATTTGGCGCAATACTCAGAGTGGGGATGATTTAGTCGAAATTTCTGATGTGCATGCGGTGTTTGCTATTAAGAAGGCAGAGGATTATGATTTGGATAGCTTGTTGTCACATGATGATACCCAGCTATCAGACCTGTTAGGACAACACAGAGGGGCTTTCGCTAAAAGCAAGCATGATTGTGGTCGCATTGATCCGGGTGTCATAGAGGTGAATGTGCAGGGGCGGGACCCACCCCCTCTCAGACAGTACAGCTACCCGAATGAAGCAAACCCCTATGTGCAGAGTGCAATTGACTCCCTACTTGAACAAGGTATCATTAGGCCGTGCTTATCTCCATGCCTAGCTCCTATATGGCCTGTACGTAAACCGGATAACTCATGGCGTTTATGTATTGACTATAGGGAACTCAACAAGTGCACCCCCACATGTGCGCCTGTGGTAGCTGCCACACCTGATGTTCTAGCATCCCTTCTCCCAGAAGCTAACTATTATTCTGCCCTAGATGTCTCCAATGGTTTCTGGTCCATCCCACTGCATCCTGATTGCCAATACAAATTTGCATTCAAATTTAAAAATACCCAATACACTTGGAATGTGCTTCCACAAGGTTTTGCTAACTCACCGACATTATTCCACCAGTGTTTGGCAAATGTGCTAGGTGCTTTTTCTAGACCAGAATGTCTCATTCAGTATGTTGATGACCTATTGTTGCAGACTGCAACAAGGGAGGAGCATGTCAGTTTACTTGCAGAACTGCTTCACCTCCTTGAAGAAGCAGGAATCAAATTGAATCCCAAGAAAGCGCAACTTCTCAAATCGGAAGTAACTTATTTGGGCATTAAAATTACCAAAGGGGGGGCGCACTCCGGATCCACACAAGGTAGAGATTATTCAGCGACTTCCAGTTCCAGTTTCAGTCACAGCTTTAAGATCATTTTTGGGGATAGTCGGATTTTGTAGGGACTTTATTGAAGGCTTTGCTGATATTGCCAGACCGCTTAACTCCTTACTTTCGGGGAAAAAGAAAAAGTCTGATGCTTTGGATTGGGGTCCAGAACATCAAACGGCATTTGAAAAATTGAAAGATGCGCTAATTAAAGCTCCTGCATTGCGTAATCCAGACAGATCACAGCCATTTATTTTGCAGACCGCAGCCACTGAGGAAGCTATATCAGCAGTTCTGTTGCAGGAAGTTCAGGAGAATCTGCGGCCCATTGCATATGCCTCCCGTGTGCTCTCTCCGGTTGAGAAAGCATTTGACTCATGTAACAGGCACCTTTTGGCAGTTCATTGGGGAATGTCCCATTTCGAGTACATTTACGGCTTTAATGAAGTGACACTCCATACTCCCCATACACCCCTTCAGCTTCTTTTGAATGGCAAAGTGAAAGGAGTATCTAATTCAAGATTAGCACGATGGACTTTGGATCTGGGTTCCAAAAATTTGAAAACTGTGTACAAATCTTCATGCATGTTACCCCGTACACTTCTCTATGAAGGTGACCCTCACACTTGTGACACTAAACCTGTCCAGCCTCTGGACAGTGTCTTTGAAGTGTGCGCTATAGAAGGAGCCATTGATGTATATGTGGACGGGTCCCGATATTGGCAGGATGGTCAGTATCATACTGGCTTTGCGATTCATTCGGACAATGGGGATTTCCTTTACAGATGTCCATCTCATTTCTCAGCTCAGAAAGCAGAAATTTCAGCAGTCCTACAGACCTTTTCAGTTTTTCCAGATTCAGACTTAAACATCTTTTCAGACTCTGCATTTGTTGTTAACTCTCTCACTGAGTATTTACCCATTTGGCAGAAAAGGGGCTTCACCAGCGCTGATGGCCAACCTTTAAAACAGGTCGGACCCATACAGGCTTTGTGGACAGCAGCCAAGTCCTGTACACATAAGGTTGCTCTATTAAAGGTGAAAGCCCATCAGAAGAAAGGAGTAAGCCAACATGGAGATGGTAATTTAGCTGTGGACGAGCTAGCAAAGAAAGCAGCTGTAGCAGGGAGACCATTCCATGTTCTGGAACCGGAACCAGAACTAGTTGCTGTGGTAAACGTCAGGGAACCGACAGACCTTAAGGTTGCGCAGCAACGGGATCCAGTTTTGCGGGAAGCAATCAAGCAGAAACAGAATGGGGAGGCAATTTTGGAGGGCCCATTGACTCTGTTTGATGCACAACTCTTGGTCCATGATTGCATGCTGTTGTACACTGGAAATGACATTCCAGTATGGATCCCACCCACAGAATTGCGGAATGATATTTTGTATCATATCCACAATCAGGGGGGGCACTTAGGTATAGAAAAAACAAAAGACCGATTAAAAAACATGTTTTGGTGGCCAGACGTTGACAAAAATGTGAAAGATTATTGCACAAATTGTTTAACCTGTGCCCAGATTAATCCATCACCAGTGAAAAGGAAAGGGCGACTGAGGCCCACGTGTCTAGCCGAAGGACCGTGGACAAATTTGCAGATCGATTATGTAGGTCCACTCCCTGCAGCTAGAGGAGGCTACAGGTACATTCTCATCATAATAGATACATTCACTAAATGGATAGAGGCGTTCCCAATTAAGTCCGATACCGCATCCGCCACAGCCCGGGTATTATGGGAACAAGTCTACTGTAGATGGGGTCTGCCACTTAGCCTGGAAAGTGACAGAGGCACGCATTTCACAGGAAAAATTCATACAGACTTGGCAAAACTACTTGGGATAAAGCACCAACTACACATAGCTCACCATCCACAGTCTTCAGGCGGGGTTGAACGAACAACAGAACACTCAAAAACCGCATTGAGAAAAATGGTATTGGAAAATGGCACCAATTGGGCTCAAAATCTCCCTAGTATTTTGATGTCTGTGCGAGGGGTTGTTCACAAAAGCACAGGATACAGCCCCCATGAATTGATGACAGGGAGGGGAATGCGAATGCCAGAACATCTGCTACTAGAGGTGCCGAGACCCATGATAGAGGGATGGGCGACTGAAACCTTTCTGAAAAACCTCTGTTCTTCTTTACCTGCTATGTACCAGCAAGCGGCTCAACAGATTGGCTCGATTCAGAAATACAACAAAATGTATTATGACCAACATGTCAGTGAGAAAAAATTTGAGCCGGGAGATGAGGTAATGGTAAAGAATTACCATCATGCTGGGCCATGGTCAGCTAACTGGAAGGGCCCATACACAGTCATTGACAAATGTGGAGAAACTGTATATAAAGTCCAGTACAAGGCAACAGCACGACGAACCACAAACAAATGGTTTCATGTGGATCAGTTAAAATTCTACAAAAGAACAGAGAATAACTGATCGCACGACATGTTTGTGTCTGTCTAAATGTTGGGGGGGGTGGGCACTGATTTTTGTGTACACTTTTATTTTTTTCAGATCAAGCAGGAAGATAGGAAAAGAACGAAGATGCGAGGGAGTGTCCTAATGTTGATATTGCCGATGACAGTGGCGATGCTCCAGGAATGCCCAGAACAGCAACCCGCTCCCCAGTCAGGCATAGTGACAAGACCATATCCTGGAATCCTGATCAACAACGTCCAGTGGGTCCATGTACCAGTCCTGGTGAACCTGACAGCGTGGTCTCCAGATGTTGATGAGCTGTGCAAAGGAGAGAGTGTGGCTGACATCTACAAGGACCTATTGACAACGGCGTTTCTGAAGTACCATGGTGCGGTGGCAACCAGGTCATCAATGGAAAAACAGGCAGAGGGGCCCCAAACTCCACATTCAACGGGAACCCCAGTAGGGCGGAAATTATTGGGGTTCATGGACAGTGCACTTAGCGCAACTGGAGCTGGGTTGGGAGTGTCTAACTGGATGGACAGTCAACTTTTAAGGAAGAATGAGGGAAAATTGAAGGAATTAATTGGTTCACAAGTTCTCCAAACAGATGCGTACTTGCAGGAAGGACTGATGGAGGAGAAGACGACGGTAAACAACATCCATACCATTGCAACTGCACTATCAATTATCACTCAGAAGACCAGGAAAGCTTTTAAATTTATGTACAAAGACACCATCATCATTTCAATTACCAAAAAAAAAAAAAAAAAAAAAAAAAAAAGTATTATTATTTTTATTATTTTGTTATTGATATTGACATCATAAAAAAAAAAAAAAAAAAAAAAAAAAAAAACAAAAAAAAAAAAAAAAAAAAAAAAAAAAAAAAAAAATTATTATTATTTTTATTATTTTTGTTATTGATATTGATATCAATATTAAAAAAAAAAAAAAAAAAAAAAAAAAAAGGGCAGGTATCTACAACACTGCATAGAAAGCAATGTTTATTCATTATCATTGTTTCACTGTTATGACCACCCTGTACTGTCTGGCCAAATGTCCATTTTTTTTTCCCTTCACCCATTTTGTTTTTTTGTTTTAAATGCATCTTTTCCCCCACCACTCATTACACTGATTGTCACACAGCAAGCATTATCATACACCATTCGCATCACACCAGGTTTTTCTTAAAGCACACATATCTCCTCCCAACAAATATCATTTCAAAACACCCACTTCTTCACACATGTATTGGTTTCTTATGCTTGTTGAATACTTTCATGGTCGGGTTTGGTTACCTCTCTCTCTCTCCTGGTTGTAAGTCAGTAATGGATTAGAAGTCACAGTGTGGTTGGTCTGTGACTGGGACAAGGCAGCAAAAGCTTTCATGGGACCTAGGCGTGTGAGGCACAGTAATAGTCCAATGGCGAGGGGTGTATCCCGAGATGAGGGCATCACCCAGAGGCCATCAGCAGTTGAGAGCGACCCGCTGGGAGGGTATCCGGAGAGGCATGTGAGTAAAGGATGCTCTATGCCATACCAAGAAACCATACTGCTGGACTAACCGCAAGAGTATCCAAATGAGTGATGGTCCATGTTCGCAAATAAACCATCAAAGGGGGGATATGTAAGATTTTTAGTTCAACTACAAATCTTCAATACAGAGGTTGTGCCAAAACGCAATACTTGGGCCCACTGATGAAAGAAAGCCTTAGTTCACAGCTCACAAGACTTCAGTATCACTGTAAAGACTGACAGTGCCATATTGATACAATCAGCCAGGAGAGGGAGAAAGGTGAATGAAACTGACTCGGGAGTGATTAACAAAGCAGAGTTGCTAAGGCATTGTGTGACTCTTGACAGAAACTAATCATCTCACTCACCAATCATCACTGGTACCACTAATCAAATCACAACTAACAGCTTAAAAGAAGGCCAAGACAGACAGTCGGGGTGCATTTTGACTTCGATGCTCCCAGAGTACATGCTACGTGTATTTTCTGTTGCTGCCATATTTTGCCAATAAAGACAGTTTCTACGAAGACCAAGATTTTCTCGTCCGGAACCTTATTTTTTCTTACACCAGTGTAATATCTAAGATCACTGAGGATGTGAAAAGGAACCACGGTGACCTGACAGTACTGTGATGTAAGCAATGCCTACAGAACGATACCCCACAAGCTAGTGGAATTAACACTGATGACCTACCATGTCCCGGAGCGATTCCAGTAGCTCTTGCAGTGCTACTTCGACAAGTTCAACATGCGTTTCACCTGCGGGAACTTCACCACTGACAACAGAGACTGGAGGTGGGCATTGTCACTGAATCTCAGTGATTCTGTTTTCTACAGCGATGAACCTTCTCATCAAGTCAGCAGAGAAGTTACGTTGGGGTGCAGTACTGGCAAGTGGCATTCAACAGGCGCCCATCAGGGCATTCATGGATGACCTCACCATCACAGCAAATTCAGTACCTGAAGGGAGATAGATTTTGGAGGACTTGGTCGAGCTCACCAATTGGACAAGGATGGAGTTCAAACCTGCAAAATCCAGAATCTTGGTACTGAGGAGGGGGCATATCCAGGATCGGTTTCGCTTTAAGATTGGAGAGGACATCATCCTAACGGTCCAAGAGAAACCGGTGAAGTGCTTGGGGAAATGGTACAGGGCGGACCTCAACGACAAACAGAGTGTGAAGGAGATGCTCATTCAAGCTGAAACCTGGATGACATCTCTAGAGAAGAGCGGCCTACCCGGCAAGTATAAGGCCTGGGGATACCAACACGGGGTGCTTCCCAGACTGCTCTGGTCACTGCTCGTTTACGAGGTACCCGGTACCACTGTTGAGGGGCTGGAGAGGAAGATGAACACCGACCCGAGGAGATGGCTGGGCATCCCAAGAAGCTTCTACTCCATTAGCCTGTACAGCACAGGCAGCAAGCTGCAGCTGCCAGTAACATCCGATGTCGAGGAGTACAAGGCAACAAAAATACGCCAGACCATGATGCTGCGAGACTGTAAAGATGCAAGAATACGCCAGGCAGACATTGAGGTCAGAAGAGGTTGCAAGTGGTCAGCCAGCAGAGCACTGAGGGAGGCGGAGGATTGCCTGCATCATGCCGACATCATCGGGTCAGTAGCCCAGCGCAGGCTAGGTCTGAGTTGCTCCACCAGGGCAAGCTGGAAAAAGGCTAACCCGAAGGAGCGGCGTGGCATGGTGCAGAGGGAGGTCCGCAAGGCAGAGGAGCTAAGCCGACATGTCAAGGCTGTAGCCATGAATAAGCAGGGCAGCTGGACGAGGTGGGAGAGCGTGCGAGAGAGGGCACTAACCTGGCAGGACATCTGGAGCATGGAAGGACACCGGATCAAATTTCTGTTGTGTTCCATGTATGATATCCTGCCTACTCCATCAAACCTCCACACATGGGGGTTGACAGAGAGCCCCAGCTGCACGCTCTGCGGAAGGCCAGCCAAGCTTGAGCATGCCCTCTCCTCGTGTCGGTCAAGTCTGGCGGATGGGAAATTCCGGTGGCGACACGACCAGATTCTAACACAGTTGGATGCTGGTGTGAAGCAGGCAAGAAAGAAGCCAAAACAACATTCTAATGGCCCTTGTTTCATCCACTTTCTCAGGTCAGGGGAGAGTGCGGCAGCAGAGATGAGGAGCAAAGGGGTCAGGCCATGGCAAACGACTGGGAGATGCGGGCGGACCTTAAGAAGCAGCTAAAATTCCCAGAGGACATAACCCACACTAGCCTCAGACCTGATATTGTCCTCTGGTCTAAAGGTACCAAGCAGGTGGTTCTTATCAAGCTTACAGTACCCTGGGAAGAGAGGATGGAGGAGGCACATAAGCGCAAGCTAAAGAAATATCAGGCCCTCGTCTTCAAGAGCCAACAGAATGTATGGAAGGCCTGGAACCTGCCGGTGGAAGTCGGCTGCAGGGGCTTCGCAGGGCAGCCGCTCTGGAGAGCTCTTGGACTGCTTGGGATTGAAGGCCTGACTAGGAAGTGGTTGGTAGCCAACATCACCAAGCAGGCAGAGGCAGCATCCTGGTGGATCTGGATAAAGCGGAATGAGCAGTGGCAGAGCCAAAGAAGGAGAGAGCGATGCCACTGGCTCACAGATGGTGCAGGGCCGAGTACCTGTAAAGGTGAGCCGGTTGCAATAACACTTATCGTATTTTGCATATGCATAAATATACTTTCTTTATATGTGCATGCTCATTTGTCTATTCTTTAAAATGCTTTGGAACACCAACTGGTTAATTCAGCTGCTCCATAAAGAAATCAGGAGAGCCCTTTTCTTTTTTAATTTTTCGATGAAGGTTTCAAACCACTAAGAGAGTATAATAAAGTTTTGTACTGTAGAGACTGAATATTCTGTATGCTGTTATTATTAAAGCTGTGCTGCATATAACAACACAAAATTCTTTCAATCAACAGAGACCTGAAGTGACATACACATTTCACCTGCTCTAGCAACCTATGCCCTCACTTGCCACCATACTCTACATTTTTATTATTTAACCACTCTTAACCAGGAAGGTCAGTTGTGACCTTTTTGCATTTACAATAACATTCAGGATATAAACAAAGCACAGAATACAGAAAAAACGCTAATAAACACTGGCCTATACAAGCAAGCAGAGCCTCTTACCTGAGTCTACCTCCACCCACTCACCTGTCACCATGTCCACCTCTGCTCACACATCTATCACCACATGCATCCTCTCACCTGCCTTCATCTCCACAACCTTAGCTATTAACATCTCCATCTCCACCCTTTCACTGCCCGTGTCCACTCACCTGTCACCACCTCTGCCACGCTGCAGTGTGGATCAATGCTGCCAATATGTTTGGGGTGAGCGGGATTTGTGTCATTCCCAAACAGGAGAGCTGCAATACAGAACACCACATTAGATCTGAGACACACATAAGCTCACATATTACCTGACTAACTACAGGTAATAAATGACTGAGTCACTCCGTTGAGGAGGTGGTGATGATAACACTGTAGTTCCGATTACACTGGGTGTTCTCCTCGTCTCGGTTATGGTTAAAACCAAGAAGAGAGAACACATCACACAATGATGATTTAAAGCTTTGTGAAGGAATCATTCTCCATCCAGTGTACAATGAAATATACCAGAATGCTGAAGAAACATACAGAGTGGTAGTGGTCACCTTTTGTTTGAGTTTTTGTTGCAGTTACACTGCAGTCAATGCTATTGCTTACTGTGCTGATTGATGAGCATGCGGAATGAGATGCGGTTGGTGTAGAACCGGTCCAGGAAATACTGGATGTTGCTGCTGATGAAAGGGTCGAAGCCAAACTTCTCCTTGTATTCGATCACACCTTGGGCCATTGTGGGAACCACGTCATTGTGCCGGTTCCTGATATCAATGAGTAAGTCCAAGAATCTGGAGTACAAATAAAGTGTGGGGGAGGAGATAAAAATATGCTGTATCTCTGCAGTAGAACACTCCCCTCATCCACCACCAACCACAATCAACAGACAAAGTATTTCATCGAGTAAACCAATAACCAGCGGCGACCGGTGAGCTGAATATTGGTGGGGGCGCAAAACATTCCTTTAAACTAATCATAGATGTCAAACTGTTTTAAATTCATTTTCAGTGATTAACAAGCATGCAAACGATCTGACTAATCAATTGGAAAGTGACACACAGCTTCTTTGCATTGTGTTAGGGAGATTAAATGATAAATGCAATTTAGAAAAATCAGTTTTAATCACTAAGCAGTGGCGAAACTTACCCTGATTTTCCTTGAGTATCAATACAATTAATCCACAAAATAGGCTACTCAATACCATCATATATAGCCAGCTCTCCCCAAATATGCAGTTTTAGTGAGTAGCCTAGGCCTTATAGCCTACATTTATTTTCATTTGCAGTACGAAATTGTGCACATTTTTAATCAACATTATTTGCGGATACATACTTCTTTCTCCGCACTCATATTCATGGAAAATATGTGCAATGCATAGATTGTAAACAATCTTTAAGTGCAGGTTTTGTTTTTGCTGGTTATTCTGAAAGCTAACATGGTAGATAACAGACTGATGTATCTTGTTTGTTAAATGTAGACTACTTGGTGATTAAAACTGATTTTAACAGATAAATTGAATTTATGATTTAATCCCCTAACACGTATGAAGACGCTATGTGTTAGGCTACTTGCCATTTGATTATCCGAGTCGTTGGCACACTTGATTAATAAAGGAAAATTAATGAAAACAGGTTGAGATAAATTATTAGTTTAAAAGGAAAGTTTGCGCCCCACCAATTTCAGCTCACCAGTCGCCACTGCCAATAACACAAAATTGAGCAGCGTCGCCAAATACAACCCATGGTGACCTAATTACTTGTATTATGAGGCTACATAACATATCATACAGAGAGTAGTCAATGTGTGGAATAGCCTGCCAGGTCACGTAGTAGAGGCAAGAAACTCTGGGGATTTTCATGACTAGGCTTGATACCATGTTAGATACTACCAAGTCTGTAGGTAATCAGAGCACTAATTTAGTTAGGAAAATGGCGAGCATCGCTGGGCTGAATGGCCTGTTCTCGTCATTATATTATGTAAGTTTTATGTTATATTCTGAACATAACAAAACATAACATACATAATGTCAGGCATGTAATTCACCATTTGGCCATTCTCAGCTATAGGAAGCTTCAATGTCCTCAGCCAGCCTAGCCTGAAGATAAGACAGAGCAGGAACTTGGGGGTCAATATCTGAGGTGTGAATGTGTATGTCTGCATGTGTGTGTGTCAGAGGTGGTGTGCATGCCCCCTCCTCTTTTTAAAATCAATTAATTTTCAATACATTATGCATCTTTTTTGGTCAGTCAGTTATTGGGCAACTTGGAAAGAAGAAGTTTTGTAACAAGCCATAAACAGGCTTATCTCAGAACAACACACAATATCACAGAAAACAATACACAATATCACAATGTTTCCACTCTCCTCCGTGTTCTTCAGAGTGTTTGCATTTAGGATCTAACAATGGAGCTATACAGACATCCATATATACACAATGAAAAATTATTTTATGCAACTAGGCATGCTCAAATGATTTCTGAGAAACACACAAAATTTAGCAGCGATGACAGTGAAAACAAAACATGTATAATAATAAAATACAGTACATTTCCAAAATTATGTGGACACCAGTATGTACTTGTTGAACATCTCATTCCAAATCCATGGGCGTTAACATGGACTTGGACTCCCCTTTGCTGCTATAGCAGCCTCAACTCTACTGGAAGGCTTTCCACTGGATTTTGGAACATGGCTGTGGGGATTTGTTCCATTCAACCATAAGAGCATTTGTGAGGTTGGACAATCATGTTGGGCATAAGGCCTTGCCCGCAGTTCGTCTTCCAATTCATCCCAAAGGTGTTTGATGGGGTAGAGGCCAGGGCTCTGTGCAGGCCAGTCAAGTTCCATTTCATGAAGCTCTTAACAGTTCTTGTACTGACATTGTTTCCAGAGGTAGTTTGGAACTCTATAGTGAATGTTTCAATCAAGGACAAATTATTTTTACGCATGCTTCAATACAAGCTTCAGAACCTGGCGGTCCCACTCTGTGAGAATGTGTGGCCTTCCGCTTCGTGACTGAGCTGTTGTTGCTCCTATATGTTTCCACTTCGCAATAACAGCACTTACAGTTGACTGGGGCAGCTCTACCAGGGCAGAAAGTTGATGAACTAACTTGTTGGAAAAGTGACATCCTATGACAGTGTCACATTGAAAGTCACTGAGCTCTTCAATACAACACATTCTACTGCCAATGTTTGTCAATGGAGATTGCATGGCTGTATGCTTGATTAACCACTAATTAGAGGGAGTGTCCACAACCTTTGGAAATGTAGTGTAGTTTTCTGGAAATTAGAGCAAATTAAATGGATGCTTAATGATATGTATAGATCAATAAACCTCAACTTGAATGTTCTTTCACTAACTGCTGATATACAACATGGTTTTAGTCATTTTCAATTTAATAACAGAAAAGACAGCATTCAGTATGAGCACGGGGCAGTGTACCCCAGCACTCCACTACAGCAACCAAAAAGGAGTTCACTCGCATAAACACTTCAAGTGCCCAGCATGCACCTCACACACTCCAAATGAGGTAACACTACAATATTGAGCACAACATAATGTTTTGCATGTGTCATGGTTTTGGCTGATACCACCATTTCTTTTCCTTCCTGCGCCTTTTCTTCAGTTATTACGGCCATTGGTTTTTTTCCTGCGCCTTTCTTCAGTTATTACAGCCGTTTGGTTTTCTTCTTTCCTTGATTGAATTATACACCTGCAAATCCCCTTTAAACTATTTGCAGCCTGTTGGCTCTCTATTTAAACCCTTAGCAAGCCGAAAAGCTTTGCTTCAGTGTCACTTACGTTGCACTAGAGCCGGTATTCTGTCAAGTGTGGTAAGGTAGAAGATTGAGAGTTTGTGGTAGTGGATTTTGTGGCTACAAAGTTAGCACAAACAATCTTTAGCTTTATGGGTTGTTGGCAACAAGTTAGTGCCACAACCTAAAACTCGGAATTCTTCATTGGTGTTACTTTTCAGCCTTGGTTCAAGGTCTGTTTTCTTTAAGTTACCCCGTTTTCTGCACAGGCAGTTTTGTTTATTTTCAGTAGGTTCATACTCCTTAAAGGAGTACCATGGTGGTTGAACGTGACACTTCCCAGTTGTCTTTAGGCAACAACAAAACAAATGTGCATAATTTTTTTTATTATTCAGTCATTTCAACGTACTTTAAAACGTATTTTTCTAAGCCTAAATTTCCCACTATAAAAGTTCACCCGAACCGTCTGGGCGTGGTAATGAGAACTGTCAGTTAGCCATGATTGACAGACCGTGCTCCATTACCATAGCTACCCCCATGATACGCGCTCTTTTTGGGAGACTTTTCACAAACTAGCTAGCTTAGTAGTATATCAAGTATCGATATATAGCTAAGGTAAGGACGTTGACTTATATCCAATTATAATTTTTGCTATCTAGCTAGCCAAGTTAAGATAAAAGCACAACTATAATGTCCTCATAAAAGCAAACTAGCTAGCTAACGTTATCGATAACATTGCCTTATGAAAGCAAACTACCTAGCTAGCTAACGTTAGCTAGCTAGCTAAATTAATATAACCAGAAATAATCTAATAGTCCTTAAAAGGCACTCTAATTTAAGTGAACCTAACGTTAGTCAAATATTTGTATTGTCTTGCCTGTAAGCCAGCGGCGCAAACTATGGGTCTCAAGTTATCCATGGGTTTACGGGGCGTGGAAAGGGGAGTGGTTACTGTGTTCGTGACGCACCAAGTTGACAACTTTCTCAACCGGTTGAAAATAGGACGATAAATTTAAAATGCATATTTCTCCAAAAATACAGAACGGACATATTTAATACTTTACTCATTGTGTTTCTTCAATGCCTCTTGTGCAAATAGCACATAAACCTGAGAAAGTGTGAAAATCACCGTGGTACTCCTTTAAGCTTTTGTTTGTTACCCAGTACGCGGGTTGTTTAGAGCTTTTCTTTGGGATACTCTCCCTAAGGAGTATTGTTTTTCTTTTTGTTCCTTTTCCCCTGTCCTTTTGTCTCTTGAGACTTAGTAGTTATTCTACCTCTGGTGAATAGCTTAAAGAACCCCTGTTCGGTCACTGTTGGTCTCCCAAAACCCCCACGCCCTCACAGCATGTTCCCATAACAGTTCTGTTTTAGTAACCATAGCAGTGGTGTTTATTAATCAAGTGGTGGTGCTGCTGAGTGGAAGAAAGCCTTCACAGCTGCAATGTTCAATTACCTTTTAGTATTGCTGTTTAAGGAGGTCCTGTTTAAGTAGTAGTACTAAAGGCTAAAACTAGGGATAGAACCAACTTTGTGAGATCCCACAACTGAAACAGCAGATCAGATCAGTCACACTTTCATGAAAAGCTTTGAACTTTCCCAGGAGCACTGATAAGTCCATTGTAACAAAAAATATGCCACCAATCAGACACTACCAAGAACAGGCTGTTCTGCCAAACTGAGAAAATAGACAAGACCAATTGTCAGAGAAGTGACCAAAAGGCCAGCCACAACACTGCAGCTTGCAGAGGTTCTTGGTTGAAATGAGAGAATTTTCCCAAAGATCAACAATCTCTTTAGCACTTCACTGAAGTTATCTGGATAAGAAAGTGTTCCAAGTCATGCAATGTCATTTAATGTGTTTTAAAAAGATTTAAAAAAGCCTTTCAAGAAAATACACTCTCTTTCCACTCACTCATTTAGGGCGCGTGGGTCTTCTGGACTCTTGTTCTCATAACCCAAAAGTTCCACAAAACTCTGCATATACCTGTGGGTCACAAAACACATGCACAAACCACACTGTAGTTAATATCTAAGCCTGCTCAGTCAACACATTATCCAACTAAGTTATACAATTATGTATACAGTTTACATCTTTGTATTCCACCCATACAACTGAATATATAATACTCAGAGGGGATATGAAGCAAATATGCTTTTGAAGGGATATGGCACAGAGTATGCTGGGAGATAAGACATGCCACCTCACCATTTCTGCACCAGTTTGACAGATGGCTGGCTGAGCAGGTTGTCAGGCAGCAAGTTGACCTCTCGCATGGTGTTGGCCAATCGCACCGGCAGTTCCTTCCGCAGAAACATGTAGGACGTCTTTTCACATGCATTGTCCCGCCCTGGATGAAATAGGGAAGAATGAGAGTGAAGAAAATGCAAGTGCACAGTAACTTGAGTGCAAAGTTTTTGACAGCTTATAGGTATCTCAACAGGGACACCAGCAGAATAAAAAAAATTGTTCCTAATTTTTCTGTTTGCAACCCACCCCAAAAATCTCAATCTGACAATAGGCTATGGTCCATGTTCCATGATACTCATCTGGGTATTGACAGATGGCAAAAGCATACCACAGTCTACAGACAAAGTTGTGCTCTCAGATACAACTGAGGGTGGAAAAATGCAGGCCTAATCTGGCTAACTGTATATAGCAAATTTAGGCCTCAATTTTTTCCCAAAACTTAAACAGGAGCATTAGCCGTTAAAACCGCTGGATTCAGAAATCCTAACCTTTAGCCAATAAGCAATTATTTATTACTAATTAAGTAACTTCAGCACTGAGTATTTCTATCACCTCCAGGGATAATAAACAGAATAACACCATTCCTGCTTTGCTTTTTCTTTTCAGAGAAAGAAATAAAACAATGTGCAGTCTGATCCCAGGAAAAACTCCTCACTTACCCAACACATGAAATAGATTTTAGATTTCATATAGTCATTATCAAAAATATCGATTATCAGTTAAATCGCCAAATTAGTTGATAGGCAGAGAAATCTGTTGGATCAACTTTTATTAAAATGTACAACTCACAACCAAATTAAAATGGATAGTTACATGAATTCAATGTCTAATCTAAAGACAAAGGCTCAAACTAACTTAAACAAAAATATTGCAGACATAGACGAGTTAGTCACAAAAGAAATTAACAAAAGAGAGTAAGACCAAGAATGCAAGATCCCACACACACCAAACACCAGATCCCGATGCAAGACTCAAATCCTCCAGAAGGCAACCGCAAAAAATTAAAAACAGGTCCACATTTGTGTAGTTGAAAGAGGGCGAAGGACATCCAGTCTTCTCCTGGACTATGTATATTTAACGAATCATCAGGGGAGGATGCTTGGCCTGATAGATTGAGGCCAAGTTAAGGTGTGGAAAGGGGGGTCAGACAAGGACTGTGTAGCAGAACCAGGGGTGTGGGGTTTCCACGTCACAAGTTGAATAACTAAAACACACAAACGAAGTATAATTAAACAAGGAAAGTTTATTGGGGGAAACTCACAAAGGGGAAGGGGGGAAATCAGGCAACCAGTCCAATTCCACAATCCGTATCCGTATTCCAAAGTCCAAATCCAAAGTCCAAATCCAAAGCCGGGTTCTCAACAAAACGAGTCGATACACAAGCAGGTAGTCAGGCAGTCCAGGTCACAACAGTAATTCAATCAGATATTTGATATTTCGCAATCTCTCTCTCTCTCTCTCTCTCTCTCTCTCTCTCTCTCTCCTCCCTCCCTCCCTCCAACGTGCTGCCAGGTACCTGTTCTCCACTACCAATCCCTTTACTTTGAAGTGTTTTCTGAGGGTTTTTGGGTGCTTAACTACAGCCAGTTAACATCTGTTGCGGTGGACATTCAGGGGTTGATATCTACTGTTGCCATTTGAGAAATCTGAATCTAGCATCTGGGCCTGATGTTTCTTGGTGTTTGATGTGCGTAGTGTCTGATATTTTTGTCTTACACCTCATCAGGCATTTTTACATTTTCCTCTCTATCATTTTGGAATATTCAAATGTCTTTTGGTTTGTGGAACTTTGGTCCTGGTTTTTCGTGGGACTATTTTGGGAGAAACAGGCTGTGGTTTGGTATTTTCCTTCACTCATTTCTTTTGTGACTGAACCTGTCCATGTCTGTAATATTTGTTGGTTAACCTCTTCACGCAATGCCCCAAGTGGTCAGCACGCTGGCATGCCTAGATTGTTCAATTCAGACATACTGTGCTCCTGCAACCAAATTATGAGTTGAAAACACAAACTCTGTGTTCTAGCTTTATTAGTCGGCGATTCAGGGGAACCATGCCGAAGACGGAGTTTCTAAGCACCATCATTGTCATGCTGGTTGTCCATTTACCCCTCCATGCAGTCTTATCTGTAACTATACTCCCCACATAACCTTATCATTGGTTTTACATGTAGAGATGTCCCTTTCGAGACTGAGTGGTCATATATTGTCTTGGATAATCAGTTTATGAAATATACACCACCTTCCAAAACAAATGTGCGTAATACCACACATGCTGTTTACGGTGTTGTCGCCCTTTGTAGTACAATCTGGCTTAATCAACAATTAATCTCTCTAATAGGAGACAGAATAAGCTTTCTAACAATGTATAATATGTCTAATTTTACTTTTGGAATAGCGTTTTATAGCTCAGCGTAAACTAAAGTTTTGTCTCATTATCAGTGCATTAACCATTCAGTCTGAGGTAGCAGTAAAAGACATTGCACCTGGCAAAACTTTATTGATGACTTTCGTCATTTCTTGAAAGATATTATTATTCTTGAGAACTTCTGAGCATGGCTAAGGCATATATATAGACATAACTGACATAGTTAAGAGACCTAGCTGGAGTAAGACAGAAGCGGAGAGAACGACTGAATTGATTTACTGTCTCTGTCTCTATCTTCTGAACACAGATAACATTTCATCATCGCTATGTAAGTAATACCGGTCAACATATTTCGGTTATATACATTATTTTTTAAATTGAGTGTCTTTAAATAGGTTAGTGGTATTTTATAATGCCGATATTTTACACTGTAATGTAAGCGTTCGTTGGTAGCTTAGTAGTTTTTGTGTTTCAGGCACCAGATATGACGTGAAACATCGTCAAAACGTGGATGGTTGAATAATGTTTTCATATTGTCTCATCCACAAACAAGAAAACATTACATACTGTAGAATACATAAATACATAAAATAGTTAATTATTACCCATTTAGGCACTGTACCGCATTGTGTGACAATGTTTTTGCATTACTTTTTAATCTGATATCAATGTCTAATCTTAAACCTTCATAATGGGCTCATTTATGCTTTAAAGTGGACAAAAGCTTCATAGATCTTTAGTAATTCTACATATCCACTCTTAGATTTTATGAAGTTGTGGTTAAGGAGTTTTTGATCCAGGACATGTATAGTTTAACCTGTTGTATATATGGGATCTCTCAGTATTTCATTGCAAACTAAAAAGAGCAAATCCATTTTTGCCTTTTTGCCCAGACAATTGCTTTGTGGCACTTTAATTCTTTCTAAATTATGAATATACACTGCCGGTCAAAAGTTTTAGAACACCCTCATTTTTCCAAGTTTTATTTAAATTTAAGCAGTTCAAGTCCAGTGAATGACCTGAAATGGTACAAAGGTAAGTGGTAAACTGCCACTGTAACTGAGGTTAAAAAAAAGTTTAGGTTACCAAAAACTGAAAAATAATGTAAATTTCAGAGTTATAAAAAAAGGGGGACAAGTAATGGATTAACAACATACAGCTTTTCTGCAGCAATGGAAGTAAATTAAGCCTTGACAGTTGATGCAAACAATTCCAACAGGTGTCCCAGCTTTTGTTGATCACTTATAAACCCTCTTGTCTGTATAAAATCAGTGTTGGAACAGACTGTATTACTACACCCTCTGAAGCATGATTTGGACAATATTGCACTGCAGGAAGTATTATATTGCTATCATAATGGCGAGAAAAAGGAAATTAACAAAGGAATACAGACAAACCATTATAACCCTTAAAAGTGTAGGTCTTTCCTTTAGAGAAATTGCAAAGAAGGCCAAGGTGTCAGTGAGTACAGTTTCCTACACCATCAAAATGCACTTGGAAACTCTGACAAGAAGAGGTCCGGCAGACCCAAAGCCACAACAGAATCAGAAGACAAGTTTCTGAGAGCCAACAGCTTGCGTGATAGGCAGCTCATAGGACAACATCTTCAAGCACAGCTTAACAGTGGTCGAAGTAAGCAAGTCTCAGTTTCAACAAGACGAGAAGACATCAAGTTGCAGGTCTGACAGGTTGAGTGGCAGTACAAAAGCCATTGCTAAAATGGCTAAATAAGAAAAAGAGGCTTGCCTGGGCCATGAAGCACCGGCAGTGAACTACTGAAGACTGTAAGAAGGTCTTATGGACCGATGAATCTTCGGTTCATCACACAGGGTTTTTGTATGCCGTCAAGTAGGTGAAAAGATGGTTTTTCGGTGTGTGACCCCAACTGTCAAACATGGAGGAGTTAGCGTGATGGTCTGGGGCTCTTTTGCTGGATCCAGAGTTGACGACTTGCACAGAGTGACTGGCACCCTGAACCAAAAGGGTTACCACAGCATTTTTCAGTGCCATCCAATACCCTCTGGTCAATGCCTGGTTGGTCAAAGGTTCATCCTACAGCAAGATAATGACCCAGGACATACCTCCAGGCTATGTCAGAACTATCTTAGAAGAAAAGAACAAGACGGTAGGCTTCAAATCATGGAATGGCCAGCACAGTCTCCAGACTTAAACCCCATCGAGCTGGTTTGGGTTGAACTGGACAAAACGGTGAAAGCAAAGCAACCTACGAGTGCAACGCATTTGTGGGAACTTCTGCAACAGTGTTGGGAAGATCTTTCGAACAATATTTGATTTCCATTGTAGAACGAATGCCACAAGTGTGTTCAGCTGTTATATCTGCAAAAGGTGGCTACTTTGAGTCAAAAAATTAGAATAAATTATGTTGAACAGAATGATTCCATGATTTATTTTTTTATTTCCAATTGTTTATTTGTTCTATGCTTTAATTTCAGAGTACATTGAGACAACTGTGTAAATTTCAATAAAAACAGGAAAAATGGAGGTGTTCTAAAACATTTGACCAGTAGTGTATATTAAACTAAGTATTTAGTATTTTAAATGGTACAAATGTCCTGCTTCATTTAAGCCATTACATGTCTCTGTGATGCTCACACCTGGAGTTATAAAGCTTTACATAGGGTACCGCCTGAATGGGCATGGAGACAGAAACATGCACTGTTCCTACAATCAGGTGAAATACAATGAAATATTGCATGGAATATAAGCTAGTTTGCCATATCAAATTATATTGGGGGCAACATAGCTCAGGAGGTAAGAGTGGTTGTCTGGCAGTCAGAGGGTTGCCGGTTCAATCCCCCGCCCTGGGCGTGTCGAAGTGTCCCTGAGCAAGACACCTAACCCCTAATTGCTCCCAACGAGCTGATTGGTACCTTGCATGGCAGCATTTCACCGTTGGTGTGTGTGTGAATGGGTGAATGAGGGGCATCAATTGTAAAGCGATGTGGATAGAAGCGCTATATAAATGCAATCCAATCCATCCAAGGGGATCATTTAAAAACTAGATACCTAATACACCAGTGGTCATCTTGTCAACAAATGTATCTGTTTTGAGCCCACTGCCCCACAGGCTCCAGTGCAACCACTGATATCATTACATTACAATCACTTGGCAGACACTCTAATCCAGAGTGACATACCCTTGTGGACAACATTACATTACATTACATTCATTTAGCAGATGCTTTTATCCAAAGCGACGTACAAAAAGTGCATTTTCATGATCGTAGACAACTGCTGAACACTGGTTCAGTAAGGTACAATTACTTATTTTGTAAAGCTATTTCTAGCCGAGAACAAAGAACACTATCCTGGTCTAACATCTGCAAAGCCAAACTAGGCAGAAGAATAAGCTAGAGTATTAGGACAAATACAATTTACCAAGAAGTGCAGGGATGGGGCAACATGTAACAAGTGACAGGAAAAAGGGTTTTTTTTTTAAATAAATATATATACACAGCATGGTGGTGGTTATTCTAGGTATAGTCTGAAGAGATGAGTCTTCAGGCCACGGCGGAAGATGGATAGTGAGGGGGAGGTTCGGAGAGGGACGGGGAGTTCGTTCCACCACTGGGGAGCTAGGGTGGAGAAGCTCTGTGATCCCTTTGGGCGGGTGGGAGGGGTTGCAAGACGCCCTGCTGCCGCAGAGCGGAGTGGTCGAGCAGGCACATAGAATTGAGTCATGTCCTGCAAGTAGATGGGGGCCGTCCTGTTGGCGGCAGTGTAGGCAAGGGTCAGGGCTTTGAATCGGATCCTGGCAGCGACCGGTAGCCAGTGAAGTGATCGCAGCAGAGGAGTGACGTGGGAGAATTTGGGGAGGTTGTAGATGAGTCGGGCAGCGGCATTCTGAATCATCTGTAGTGGCTGTATGGCACAAGCTGGCAGGTTTGCAAGGAGAGAGTTGCAGTAATCAAGGCGAGAGGTCACCGTAGCCTGGACGAGCAGCTGGGTGGAGTGCGTCGTCAGGTATGGTCGAATCCTCCTGATGTTGTATAGGAGGAATCTGCAGGACCGTGATGTTGCCTTGATGTGCTCCTTGAGGTCCAGCTGGTCATCCAGGACCACCCCCAGGCTCTTTGCAGAGTGAGAGGCAGTCACTGTGGTGCCATCAACCGTGATTGAGAGTTCACGAAGCAAGGAGGTCTTGTACGGGAAGAAGAGCAGCTCAGTTTTGTTGAGGTTGAGCTTCAGATGGTGGCTGGCCATCCAAGTGGAGATGTCAGCCAGGCAGGCAGAGATCTTATCATTGATCTGTGTGTCCGAGGGGGGGAAAGAAAAGAAGAGTTGTGTGTCATCTGCATAACAATGATAGGAAAAACCATGTGAATTAATGACTGAACCAAGAGATCTGGTGTATAAGGAGAACAGCAGAGGACCCAGTACAGATCCCTGCGGCACTCCCGTAACAAGTGGATGAGAGGCAGAGGCAGACCCCTTCCAGGTGACCTGGTAGGTCCTATCTGCAAGATAGGAAGAGAACCAAGACAGGGCAGTCCCGGCAATTCCCATCCCAGCCAAGGTGGAGAGGAGTATTTTATGGTTGACCGTGTCAAAAGCTGCAGACAGGTCAAGAAGGATCAGGACAGAGGAGAGGCGTGAGGCTCTTGCAGTGGCAAGTGCCTCCGTCACAGCTAGTAGTGCAGTCTCTGTTGAGTGCCCGGATCGGAAGCCAGACTGGTGAGGGTCTAGCAGGTTGTTCTGATGGAGAAAAGAGGTTAATTGTTTAAGAACTGCTCGTTCGAGGGTTTTGGACAGAAAGGGTAGAAGGGATACGGGTCGATAATTTGTTACATCAGAGGGGTCTAAGGTGGGTTTTTTGAGTAGTGGGGTAACACGAGCCGTCTTAAAAACAGAGGGAACATGACCAGAGGAGAGAGAGGAATTAACAATGGAAGACAGATAGGGAAGGAGCTCGCTGGAGATAGATTGGAGAACTTTAGATGGGATGGGGTGGAGTGGACAGGTGGTTGCGCGATGAGAGGTGATGAGTTGTAATACATCGGAGTCCTCCAGCATTTCAAAGGAGGTCAGTGTGGCTGTGGGGTTGTCCTGGGGGGTTGGGGGGCTCACTGGATGGGTGAAGGAGTTCCGGATTGTAGCCACCTTTCCTTCAAAGGCGGCCAGAAAGTCATCTGCGGAGAGGGAAGAGGGAGGTGGGGGTGGAGGAGGAATGAGGAGGGAAGAGAAGGTGGAGAATAGTTTACGTGGATTAGAGACACATGCGCTGATCTTGGATTGGAAAAAAGAGGCTTTTGCAGATGTGAGGGCAGATGTAAAAGTCGCCAGCAGGGTATGGTATGCGGTCAGGTCATCAGAGGATCGGGATTTTCTCCACTTTCTCTCTGCAGCCCGCAGTAATGTTCTGCTGGAGTGTAGTGGCTCGGTCAGCCATGGGCAGGGGGGTGAGGAGCATGCTGGTTTGGAGACAAGAGGACAAAGTGAGTCGAGGGACTGAGAGAGGCAGGAGTTGAGGGTGGAGGTGGCAAGGTCAACTGGCAGGTTAGAGAAAGACGCAGGAGGGGGAAGTGTAGACAGAGCAGAACATCATGGATTACTGCCAGGAATACACAAAATGTGGCACCACCAAGAAGGCACAGAGGCCCATTTACAATCAATTAGAAAGCGTTTGTTAGTATAATTGATTAACCTATCTCAACAAAAGAATGTATGACTAGATAACCAATTTTTACACAGCTATGCCTATAATATCCTTTTAAACATGCTGTAGTGCAGCCTCTTATCAAAAATAATAATCTTGACCCTTCTGTTTTATCTAACTTCAGGCCAATTTCCAAGCTACCTTTTCTGTCTAAAGCTCTGGAGAGAGTAGTTTTTATTCAACTACAAACGCTTTTTTTAGATAACCATGGCATCTGTGAGAAGTTTCAGTGTGGTTTTAAATTATGCCATAGTACTGAAACAGCTCTTTTTTTAATAGTTTTTTTTAGTTTTAGTTTTTAACGATCTTCTCTTAACTGTTCATTCAGGGAGCTCTACTATTCTGGTGCTTCTAGACCTCACTGCTGCCTTCGACACTGTGCATCATAAGATCCTTTCATCATGTCTGGAACAGTACGTAGGCATCAAAGGTACTGCCCTCAAATGGTTTCAATCATACCTGACAGACAGGAGTTTTTCGGTTCACCTAGGCGAATATTCTTCAATTGCGGCCCCACTTATTGTGGGGTTCCCCAAGGCTGCATTTTGGGCCCCATCCTCTTTTCTTTGTATATGCTGCCCTTGGGGTCCATTTTTAAGAAACATAATATTCCCTTTCATTGTTTTGCCGATGATATACAAATTTATCTGCCTATAAAAACAAAAAATAAAGATTCAATGCAGCTTTTATTGAACTGCTTAAAAGACATCAAAACTTGGATGGATTTAAATTTCCTCAATCTTAATGAAAATAAGACTGAGATCATTATGTTTGGACGACCTGACCTACTGGATGACCCTGATGGTACTCTTGGCCCCGTAGCTTCTTATAATCGATCTTTTGTTAAGAATCTTGGCGTGATTCTTGACAGCTCCCTCAAGTTTGATAAACAGATTAGTTCAGTTGTCAAAGCAAGCTTTTTTCAGTTAAGATGTCACGGGGAGCAGTGCAGGTGGACCCAAATGCAAGACGCAGACACAGATAATGCAGGGAGAAACCAGATGTGATTTATTTCCAGGTACAGGGAACCAGGCTGGGAACCAGAGGGACAAGGCAGGTGTGGTTTGAATGATGAACAGGAGATGGCACAGGCTGGATAGCGTCCAGGGAGCAGGCACAGGGCTGGACAGCGGCAGAGAGCAGGCACAGGGCTGGACAGCGGCAGAGAGCAGGCACAGGGCTGGACAGGAAGGTCGGCGGAAGGGGAGGGAGCTGGAACTGGCAAACTACAAACATGAAAACAAGACAGGACGAAAGACAAGACAGAACGACCATGGAGACTGGACACACTAGACCAACAAGACAGATCCAATTAACAGGGTATTGAACAAACACGGGATCGGGGAAGCAGGTAGGCGAACCGAAGAGAATAAAAAAAGAACACAAACGGAAAAAAGTCGTTTTAAATAATCACTAGGACTGGAGCCGAAGTAACGCATCAGACTGAAAAACGTTCTGGCAAGGAGGTGCTGGAAAACCGAGAATATATGCTGTGAACAATCAGTGAATGCTCTGGCAAAGGCGTGCGGAATGCGGAGAGCAGGTGAGGGAAATCAGCTGCTAACGGGGTGGAGCTGATGGCGAGGACCTGCCTACACTGCAGGGAAAGAACAGAGAACAAAGATTGTACGAACAAAGACAAGATACACGAGGCTAACAGAAAACATGAGAAACAAGATGGCTATGACATAGGGCTTTACCTTGGCCAAAAGTCTTATCTCACTCCCAAAAATTTTGAGAGTTATTCATGCTTGTATTACCTCTCAGTTAAATTATTGTAACTCTTTGTATGTGGGTGTAGATCAGTCGTCTCTGCGTCGTCTGCAGTTAGTGCAAAATGCAGCCGCTCATCTTCTAACTGGGAAAAGAAAGCGTGATCATATAACACCTGTATTGGCCTACCTCCACTGGCTGCCTGTCCACTTCAGGATTGATTTTAAGATTCTATTGCTTGTTTTTAAGGTTTTAAATGGGCTGGCACCATTTTATCTTGCAGAACTTTTGCAGCATCATACTCCAGTTAGAGCACTAAGGTCGGCCAACCAGATGCTCTTGGATGTTCTGAGATCCAGGCACAAAAATAGAGGAAACCGAGCCTTTGCGGTAGCTGCCCCTAATCTCTGGAACAGCCTACCTTTTCATTTAAGAACTGCTCAGACCCTAGAATCTTTTAAGTCGCTGCTGAAGACTCACCTCTTTTCGTTGGCATTCAATTTGAGCTGAGCTTGTCACCTTGTTTTTATCTTTTATATAATTATTTTATTACCATGTTTATTGTTTCCTTTTATTCTTATTTTTTTTATTACTTTTATATTTGGTTTTGGTATTTTAAGTCTGTTCAAGCACTTTGGTCAACTGTGGTTGTTGTAAATGTGCTATAAATAAACTTGACTTGACTAAAGAAAATGCAGATAAAGAAATTGAAAAAGAACATCTAAAGGGGTCAGGGAAGTCATGGTGCAATCTGAAGAGAAGAGCCTTCAATCTGGATCAGAAGGTGGGTATGTTGTAGTCTGGATTCCCGGTCACTTGTCTCCCCAGTACTGTCTGTGTCTGTGTTCCCTGAGCTGCTTCACTCCCCTGTACTTGTGTGATTTCACTATTCGGGTGGTTCCGGGTTTTCGTGGTTTCCCCCCTTCTTTCCAGTCTCGCTTTACTTACTTCCTGCTTATTTCTAGTTTTACTAATTTCTACTAATCCCTACTAACTTATAGATTGTAAAGTACTAACCTCGCTAATATACTAACATGTGAATATTACTAATGGACTAACACACACTAGTTTTGGGTTTTTGATAGTTTAGATCACTATACTAATACATTAACCAGTCTCCCCTTTTCCATGCTGCGCTGTAGCTCCGCCCCTTTTCTTTCTAGCCTGCTCTAATGCTGAGTTCTGCAATTGCCTGCACCTGTCTCTTGCTCTGACTGCACCTCTCTCTCTCTGCACGTGTTTTACCTGCTTCACCCAGGCCGTCTTTTATCATTGTTGTCTATGTGATTCCAGTCCGCGTTTTGTCAGTCCCCTGTCATTGAATTAGTTTTCCTAATGTTCTTCACCTGGATGTTGTTTGTTACTCCTCCCTCACTCACTTAACCCCTCCTTGATTGTTACCTTCCCCAGTGTATAAATGTCAGTCTTTTCCACCAGCTCAGAGTCAGAACGTTGATCGTATTCATTGTGCCGATTGTTAGTAAGCCTTTGTCTATCGAGATTCCTGCGACACCCCTTTGCCCGACTTCGAGTTTGCCTGCCCGTTTTGGTTTTGTTTGCTTCTGGTTTGACCTTCGCTTCGCCTTGACTTCTCTTTTGCCTGTCCCTTTGTACCTTCGCCATTCTGATCTCCTGGTTTTTGATTTTTTGCCTGTCTTTTCACTATTCTTTTGGAAACTCGATTCGGCACCGTCCTCTCTCTGATTACCTGGCTTCGAACCTCGGACTGATTAAAGGCAACGTATTTTGGATTTCCCTGGTCTGCGTGTGGGTCCTTACACAGAACATCACAGTACGTTCTGACCAGGATGGACCCAGCGGACCCTGCCCAGGTACAATTTGTACTTGGGCAGCAGGGAGCCATGTTGGGACGCCACCAGTCCCACTTGGAGTCGGTCTCTCACCAGCTGCAGACCCTAACCTCCTGCGTGGCGGAGCTGATATCTGCACTCCGGGCTTCCTCGCCTGGCTTCGCTCCCCAGCAACCTGCGGCTCCCGCTACGCCTGACATCCCACCTGTACGTGCTCGTGAACCCCACCTTCCTCCTCCGGAGAAGTACGACGGAGAACCTGGTGGCTGCCGCCCATTCCTTACCCAGTGCCGGCTGATCTTCCAGCTACAGCCAGCTACCTTCCCCACTGAGCAGGCCCGAGTTGCCTACATAATCACGCAGCTCACCGGGCGAGCTAGGAAGTGGGGAATGGCTGCCTGGGAGGAGGGGCTTCCCTGCGTGCAGACCTCCACGCTGCTCGCAGAAGAGATGAAACGGGTCTTCGACCGCTCCAAGCACGGCCATGATGCGGCACAAGAACTCCTGCGCATGCGCCAAGGGGGAATGACGGTGTCGGACTTCGCCATCGACTTTCGTACGCTGGCTACCGCCAGTGGCTGGGAGAAGAAAGCTCAGTACGACACCTTCCTCAATGGCCTGTCTGAGAGCGTGAAGGACGAGCTGCTGACCCGGGACCTGCCCGAGAATCTAAACGATCTCATTGCCCTGGCTATCCGTGTGGATTCACGCATCCGAGAGCGCCAACGGGCTCGCAGTCAAGGGGTCTACAACCGAGCAGTCACTGAGTCTTTTCCACCAGCTCAGAGTCAGAACGTTGATCGTATTCATTGTGCCGATTGTTAGTAAGCCTTTGTCTATCGAGATTCCTGCGACACCCCTTTGCCCGACTTCGAGTTTGCCTGCCCCTTTTGGTTTTGTTTGCTTCTGGTTTGACCTTCGCTTCGCCTTGACTTCTCTTTTGCCTGTCCCTTTGTACCTTCGCCATTCTGATCTCCTGGTTTTTGATTTTTTGCCTGTCTTTTCACTATTCTTTTGGAAACTCGATTCGGCACCGTCCTCTCTCTGATTTACCTGGCTTCGAACCTCGGACTGATTAAAGACAACGTTTTTTGGATTTCCCTGGTCTGCGTGTGGGTCCTTACACAGAACATCACAGGGTAGGGTTTCTTCTGTCCTCATTCCTCATAAGATCTTCAAACCCTACATGCCAGCCAGACCCCTCCGTTCCGCTACCTCAGGACGCCTGGCACCTCTCCCTCTTTGCACCTGCGCTTCCCGAACACGTCTCCTGTCTGTCCTGGCCCCACAATAGTGGAATGACCTCCCCGTGGAGGTCAGAACAGCTGAGACACTGACCCACTTCAAGCGACAACTGAAGACTCACCTCTTCAGGCTGCACCTCTCCCCATCCCTCCCTACCTCCCTGTAATCTCTAAATTACAGGCAACATAGCTCAGGAGGTAAGAGCGATTGTCGGGCAGTCGGAGGGTTGCCGATTCAAACCCCGCCCTGGGCGTGTCAAAGTGTCCTTGAGCAAGACACCTAACCCCTAACTGCTCTGGCGAATGAGAGGCATCAATTGTAAAGCGCTTTGGATAAAAGCGCTATATAAATGCAGTCCATAAATTGACTGTAAGCTTAGGGTTGTAACTAGGTAGCTATTTCGTAGGTGACTTAGTTAATGCACTTGTCTTAACTACTGCTTGTATTTTTGCATAGACTACGTTGTTGCTGTTCTCGTTTGTGTTAGTGTTAATCAGTTTTACCTACAGGGTCCAAGTTGAACTATGCGGTTGTTCCCAGCACTTGGAACGGTACTTCTCTCTAGGGTTTTCAACACACTTGTTCCTGATTATGGTTATACACTTTGTTGTACGTCGCTCTGGATAAGAGCGTCTGCCAAATGCCTGTAATGTAATGTAATGTAATTCCACCACGGGGAGGCAGATGAGACAGGAGATGTGACTTTTGTGTGCCTGCGGTGCAAGGTTGGGATGTGGAGAATGCAGTTATCCATGCACTATAATGAGTGCCTTAACCAAATCCAGGGTATGCATTTCCCAAACAAATGCTCAAAAGCTGGCAGTGTTTCTGCAGTTTCCTTCCTAACTCAGAACTGCATCCTAGCAATGACAACACTCCGTATGATTTGAAATCGGATGCACAAATGTCTGACAGTGCTCAGATATTAGTGCTGCTGTGGAGCGAATAAGGCTAAGATATTCAGCGCTTCCCCCTTTAAACTAGTTGCCAATGCTAAGAAAGCCCCTTTCTTGTCATGTTTCCAGTGATTGACTCATATTCAAAGGTAGAAGGCTTCTGTCTTATCACTGACTAGAGAACTGGCAGTGCTTCACTACCCATGGCTGTGTCAATGTCTGAAATCTTTGGTCTGGATGCACAGTTCCATCTTAATTTGAACACTGCCTGTATTATCTATGGTTCTGCTACAATCCCTCATTCAGGTTCTCTGATGGGACTGCCACATAGTTGGGGTTAACAAAGCTAACCTTTATCAAATACCACTAGCAACAATCTAGACTTCAGTGCCATTCACGTCTGGCTTTCACTCCATGCAATTCCCCACACCTTTTGTTTCCTCCCCCAGTCTACCCCCACAATTGTTACAGCGAATTCAGTGGCGCAATACAATATATTTGTAAATGTTTAATATACACTCACCGGCCACTTTATTAGGTACACCTGTTCAACTGCTCGTTAACACAAGAAGGGTGATTTAAGTGACTTTGAACGTGGCATGGTTGTTGGTGCCAGACGGGCTGGTTTGAGTATTTCAGAAACTGCTGATCTACTGGTATTTTCACGCACAACCATCTCTGGGTTTACAGAGAATGGTCCGAAAAAGAGAAAATATCCAGCGAGTAGCAGTTCTCTGGGCAGAGGAGAATGGCCAGACTGCTTCGAACTGATAGAAAGGCAATAGTAACTCAAATAACCACTCGTTACAACCGAGGTATGCAGAAGAGCATCTCTGAACGCACAACACGTTGAACCATGAAGCAGATGGGCTAGAGCAGCAGAAGACCACACCGGGTGCTACTCCTGTCAGCTAAGAACAGGAAACTGAGGCTACAACTGGCATGGGCTCACCAAAATTGATTGGAAAAACGTTGCCTGGGCTGATGAGTCTCAATTTCTGCTGCAACATTCAGATGGTAGGGTCAGAATTTGGCGTAAACAACATGAAAGCATGGATCCTACCTTGTATCAACGGTTCAGGCTGGTGGTGGTGGTGTAATGGTGTGGAGGATATTTTCTTGGCACACTTTGGGCCCCTTAGTACCAATTGAGCATTGTTTAACCGCCACAGCCTACCTGAGTATTGTTGCTGACCATGTCCATCCCTTTATGACCACAGTGTACCCATCTTCTAATGGCTACATCCAGCAGGATAACGCGCCATGTCACAAAGCTCAAATCATCTCAAACTGGTTTCTTAAACATGACAATGAGTTCACTGTACTCAAATGGCCTCCACAGTCACCAGATCTCAATCCAATAGAGCACCTTTGGGATGTGATGGAATGGGAGATTCGCATTATGGATGTGCAGCCGACAAATCCGCAGCAACTGCGTGATGCTATCATGTCAAAATGGACCAAAATCTCTGAGAAATGTTTCCAGCACCTTGTTGAATCTATACCATGAAGAATTAAGGCAGTTCTGAAGACAAAAGGGGGTCCAACCCGGTACTAGCAAGGTATACCTAATAAAGTGAGGGGTTTATGCACTTCAACCCTACTATAATATCCCTCTCTATGTTGTTCTTGATTGACTGCTCATGCAGGTCACAGTCTGATAATGTCCTGCATTGACATTCTCAGTCACCTGAGGAAGAGTTGCTCTTCTGTTTTTCCTTACATATCACACTAATGCATGCGCATCATAGTCATCGAATGTGCAATTTTCACCACAATTTCCGATCCTATTTACTGGTCTTTCCCATAAATCTAAATTCAGATATCACTTCAATAACTGTTCCTATTGAAATACTAGCCAGTTGAGCAGTCTTTTTGACTGAAGCTCCAGCCATCTGTGCCCCAATAATGAACCCTCTTTCAAAGTCACTGTGGAGGGGTGGTGTGGTTAGGACGCCTGCAGGTGGAGAGGGAGCGGTTTAGCTGGCCTGTAACCACACCTGTTGGCATTTTTCAGTGATTGGTAACTGTTCATATGATCTGCCTGCAGTGAGACTGGGGCGCTGGAATGAGAGACGCACGCGGGGGCGATGTGCCATGGTATCCCCTTCCTAACTGTATGTGTTTCATTTTGTTTGTATATTTGTGTTTTGTAATGAGCGCACAATAAAGGCCATGTGCATCCCAGAATGATGGATTGTGTGGTTTGTGGGGAGAAGGACTGCAAAACCTGTTACAGTCACTTATGTGACTGTCCTGTTTAGGGTTTTTAGACTACATTAACCAACACAGTCTAACAAAGCATTAACAAGAAATCCAACAGAAGAACAAAAAACTTTGTTTGCAGGGTGACAATTAGGTCTGTGACCTGACGGAAATGTCCATGCTTGATTCACAGTATTACTAAAACACCTCGGCAGGTGTGTTGACAGTGTAGGATCAGTCCCTTTGTGTAACAAGTAGCCGAGCTGGGAACAGAATTCTGTGCCTACTGATTCCTTTTTCACACAGCGTCTGGCATACACCATCATAGCTTCTTCGCTTTCTGTGGGTTTCAGCAGACAGATCTGGGTAGAATCGAATGTGCTTGTCCCTGTACATCACCTTTTCTTTTACTTTGGCTGCCTTCAGGTCAAGTTCTTTCTGTCTGTAATCCACAAATCACATGATCAGCTCTCTCAGAGTAGGGAAATCCATGCCTTGCCTAGGACCTGAGATGCGATGTGCTCTTTCAATTGACAATGGAGAATAGAGTGGTTCCAATTCCAGGATTTTTGGCAATTCTCCAGGGATGCACAGGTATCTTGGCCATCAGGTATGCCCACCACTCTGAGGTTGTTTCTATGGCTCCGGCATTCCAAGACATCTACCAGGCTTGAAGTATTTTAACTTGTGACCCCATGCACTTGCCTGGGACCATAGTTTATCGATATTGTCTTCTGTGCCAGAGATATACTCCTCGGCCTCCATAATTTGTTCGTTCACTTCTTTGATGGCTGCTAACCCACCATCAATTTTAATGGAAACACGATTTTCCATGGCCTTGATAGCCCTCATGTCACGTTGCTTGGACTTGCACTCTCATGATACTCGCCATTTTCCTGCTAAGCCAGGCTAGCACAGTCTGATCCAAAATCTGAATCAGACTTTCTTCTTCTTGAGGTAGTTTAAACAGTTGAGAGACTTCTTAGGAACAGCTGTGGATGATTCTTAAAATAATTTTTAAGAAATCACTAAAGAGCTCAGATTCTCTGCCACTTAACACTGCAATATAACCAGAAGTCATGGTTTACATACATTTACTACTTGTGCATACAGAAGCTAAATAAACATATCAAGAATAATCACAATAATTAAAGAGCCGACTTTGTGAGCCTAAAACCTGGAAGCTGACTGAAATACTAATACAAATGAAATTATATAATATATAACATAGTAACACAACTAATAATGACACACGTAAACAGTTAATATGAACAGTTTAAACACACAGGTCCAGAAGAGGACCAAAGCCGTCTTTGTATACTGCTGCTTTTACTGAGTCAAAGCACTCTAGCCCAGAGAAACACTGTTGCTACTGTCACCCTCCAATTCCTTCAATACTTCCTTCAAAGTCTTCCTATTATGCTTGCCTGCCATTATTTGGCTTTTGCGTGCACAAGCTAATTAACAAAGCCCTTATAAACAATAGTGTCACGGTTCTGGGTGGTAGTGGCTATCCTTGGCCACTGGAGGGTATCCTTGTCACTTCTTTCCCCTGATTGGGCTAATTGGGTTCACCTGCTGTAGTTCCTATTTAAGCTCTTGCTGGCCTGCAGTCAGTGCTTTTGTGTCAACTCTTGTTACCCGCTAAGGTAATTCTGTCAGTGTGGTTTTGTAACTATTCAGTGCTGTAACAGTCTCTCTTCTTCCCTTTGTGAAGAGATCTCTGTTGTACTGAATGCTGAGATTTAAAGGATTATTTGCTAAGGTTGCACAATAATCTTTAACTCTGCGTTACATTTTGGGAGTCCTCGGTACTAGGGCTGTTATCTTTAGTTTTCACCCTTTACACTCTCAGTTCTGTTTGAGACAGCTTCATTACTCCTTTTTCTGTTCAGTTTTGTCCTTTTCTCTGGGTAGATTTTTGTTGGTATTGAACAGCAGGGCTTATCGCCCAGGGGAGTATATTACTCTGTTCTGTCTAGTTTTTTCTCCTTTCCTTAGTTCATACCTACTGTTAGACCTGTTCGAATGGGATCTCCCCTAGGAATTTTCTATGTAGTTTTATATACTCCTTGGCCTTAGTTCTTTACACCCCTTTCACGGGTAATCTAACTTAGTCCTGTATACCTGGGATATTCTCCCTTAGGAGTATTTATTTTTCTGTTTGTTTCCTTTGTCCCCTTCCTCTAGCATTCTCAGACCTTGTGGTTACTCCACCCTGTGTGGATTCCCGTTCAGTCGCGTCTGGTTCTCTGAACCCCCCCCACAAATAGATGGTGCGTGTGCAAAGCTGTACCTTGTCTGTTCTGTAAAACTGTCTTCCTGCAAATTTCTGGTTACGCAATAGAATATCTCAGTGATTATTTCAGCTAGAAGGAAGCTATAAACTAATTTCAAAAGTTGTGGAAATGATCTTGAAGAATAGAAGACTGTCAGTTGACTGCAACACATAATGGGGGTTCCAGCAAAGGCTAGACTTATGGTGGGTAGATCTTATAGGGCGAAGGATCCTTCCAGGTAGGAGCTTGATTTCAGATAATTTACTCAGAACTGGAATGTCTGACGGAGAGAATTTCTTCACTGCTTATTTAGAAAGATGCCACTTTGCGTTTGAAATTTTATTTGCTGTATTTTACTCATTTACAGGTGTTCCTCAAAAGGCTTTCAGCTCAATGGAAAATAATTAATAGACTTTTCCTAGCCTATGTACAAAGAGTTGATTCATTTGTTTTGGCTCAGGGGGTAATTTGTTTACATAGGCTAAATCCCAGTAGAGAATAATTAACAGCTAATTGTCTTGTTTTTTGTATTATAAAATATCGTAATAATCAACCTGGGGTGTCAACTTCAGCCCTCCTTTGGGAGGGAGGACTGCCTTGTTATTTCTTGTTACACTAGCGGTTTTACTGATCAAGACAGGATTTTGAGCATCAAAGCGCAAAGAGTCGAAGCTGGACAAAAGTATACGGGTTATAGCCCTGTAACCTGAATCAATATAAAAGCAATAATTTATAATAATGTTATTGTTGGACGCTTTAGTTACTCAAATGAAGCTGTATTGAGCTTCTTCATGGGGCTTATTTCATAGAACCATGTTTTGTGTCCTCAGAGGCAGCATTAGTGGCTACTTTTCAAAGGTCATAAATGTCCTGAACAAACATGCCCACATTATGCATAAAACTAGCCTCAGTCAGGCCATTATGTGTGCTGCAGCTCCTCTGCCTAGGTACTAAGCTGGCTTCATACCTCATAATGGGACATTGTTGAATATCTGAGGATGTGTATAGAATGTGGTCTATGAAATTAAACAATGTAAGTTGTCTGTTATCAGTAATACAGGTACTGGATTATTTGAATTACCTGTATGGTTGTAATATTTCCTATGTAGATAAATGAAACGACCTTGTAACACAAACCCCATTTTGAAAAACAGATTATCAAGTATTATACTCTAATACATATTTGAGAGAATACCTATTGAACCATGTAGCAAAATCACCTCTCGGATGTACTGCATCCTGGCTGCTCGTACGTATATGCAGAGTTTCTCATGTATCAAGCATAAACCTGCATGGTGTGATTTGAACCAGGATTCGTTGCAGGTCAGCCAACGTGGTTGAATGGAATGGCCTGCCAACAGCCCAGACCTCAACCCAATTGAACACTTGTGGGATCAGCTTGTGCGTGCTGTATGTGCTAGAGTGACCAACGCAACCATGTTGGCTGACCTGCGACGAATCCTGGTTGAGGAATGGAATGCCATCGCACAGCAACGCGTGACCAGGCTGGTGACCAACATGAGGAGGAGGTGCCAGGCTGTTGTGGCTGCATATGGTTCTTCCACCCGCCACTGAGGCTCCTGACTGTTTGTTCAATGAATAAAGCATAAAATTACCAACTTGTCTTGTTTGTTCCTTGTTACTGATAGAGTTCAATCATCCAATCCCCCAAACAACTCAAAACAATAGAGTCAATACCAACAGGAGAATACACTGTTTGACATTGGCAAATTTTCCACATTTCACTTAGGACCCCACCCATATAATCAGCTGTGCTGCTCATCCCACATATGCATGATCCTTACAAAAGGGACATCATTGTAAAGGGAAATGAACAGGCTTTCCAATGATATAACATACAATGTTAAAAATACAGTGACAACAGAGATATGATCGACCAAACACAAATTTCCAAACTTTTTTTGAGGAGTTTATATGCACATTTATTGAATAACACATCAAAGTACAACCTTGTTTTTCCATTGCTACCTACAATAACACAAAAAGATGAGTATTGCATAAAAGCAATATAAAACAACTTTCCTCAAAATAGCCTTCTTTGGCTTTAATTACAATTAATTACTGGAAGTCTATCCAATCATTTTGCAAAGTGGGGTAGAGGGGTGGGAGGGTGGTATAGGGGTAATTCAATTGAGTAAAATCTAATCTACGTTAAGATTTTTTTAAACCCCAGGTAGTGTTTTTTTAAACCCCTAATACCTTTAGCCTGTAGTGCAGGTAAAATAGGCACAGAAGTCGCAAGAAATATGACAAAGAAGGAGTTAGGCTTAGATGTGCAGGGCCAAGTAAACATTGTGGCAATAAGCTTATTCGCAGTGAGAAATTTCAGATTTCCAGGTACAATGTTCAGTACACGCTCAGAAGGTTCCAGCTGATGGGCAGTAATGTTAACAGGAGAAGACCAGGAAGATCAAGAGGCAAATAATCATGTGTTATCTAGCAAGAGAAACTGTCACACAACAGCACCAGAACTACAGGAATAACTCAGTGTAACTAGAAAGAAATCCTTGGTTTCCCCAGACTACAGTGAAATGCAACTATGATCTGCTGGTCTGAAAGTATGTTGCAACAAGTTTGACTGTTCCTCTCCCACCAACCACACAGTTCTCTGGTTCAGACGTACACAGGCTTCACTGTGCATTCAGAAACTATACAAAGCAACAAACAAACAAACAAACAACACACGTTTCCAGAAGAGACACACTGTATAATTCCCACGTTCGTCTCATTCCAGCTCCCGTCTCACTGCCGACAGAAGCAGATAAACAGTTAGCAGTCACTGACATTTTCAACAGCTGTGATTACAGCTGAATTTTATTTTTCCTGTAGTTGTGGTGGAATTTTACAACAGTTTATTTTTCTAAACACCACGCTTGATCTTCCTGATCTTCTCCTGTTAACATTACTGCCCATAAGCTGGACCCTTCTGAGTGTGTACTGAACACTGGACCTGGACCTGGAAATCTTTGCAGGTTCTTTGCAATTTGTCACAGGGAATAACCTTGCCACAATGTTTACTTCGCCCCACACTTCTAAGCTTAATGCCTTTTTCCTTGACAAAATTCTTGCAGCTTTAGTCATTATTTTACTTACACTAGATGTAAATAGTGTTAGGCTACCTGTGGTTTTAAAAAAACTTAAGGTAGATAAGATTTCAGTCAATTTAACTACCCCTCCACCTCCCTCCCACCCCCCATTTGCAAAATGATTGGATCGACGTCCAATAATTTGTTTAATTGTAATTAAAGCCAAAGGAGTCTATTTTGAGGAAATCTGTGTCTACGATTATTTTTAAATAAAAGTCATCTTTTTGTAGGTAGAAATAATTTTTAAAAAATGTTTGTACTTTGGTTTGTTATTTAATAAATGTGCATATATTAACTGAATTCAGTTCTACCAAAGGTTTAAAAAAATAAATAAATAAAAAGCTACAGGTGGCCTAATACTGTTGGCCTGCACTGTAAGTGTACAGCACAATGAGCAGTGCAAATTTAGAGAGAAAGAGTGAAATACAACATTAAGTTTAGGCAGCTTGTCTGTATTTATGAGAACATGCCTTGCCTTGTTGATCACTTATTATAAGTATGGTTAATGAATTACCACTAGCCATTTCACAGCAGTCCATCCTCTAAATCCCTGAAAATGGTGAGTTTTCATAAAACAGTTTATAAATTTACAGAGTATGGACTATACTGTCCAAATCAAAATAATGGTTAACAAATTGCTTGACTGTTTCCATATCAGTAAGTTATAAGTTGGTGTACTGAACTCAAGATCTGATATGTTATACAGTTTAAGAGTAGACAGTATGCATATTATCTACAGTCAAAGAAACATATGATGGCTGAATACAGGAACCATCAGGAGATGTTCTAAAGCTATGCCGTACACAGTGGAAAAATGTTTTCTGAAAACATTCTAAAACATTCTTATTGAGAGAATGACCAAAATGAGCCTTTGGAGAACCACATCTCAAAAGAGCACAGCTAGAATGTGAGGTGGCGATCATATCTGTGCATATGGGACAGCCATACAGAGAGGGCTCAAGCTCCCCAAAGGGCATCAATTTCACTCAGACACAATGACAAGATTAAGGGACTACTATTCAACCCAGCTGAAACTTGACACTGTACTGAAAAACAGCGATCTGTGGGAATGAGAGTTTATGTGCCTGATTCTGTACATGCGGCTACATGTGTGAATGTCTGTGTACATGTTCTGTATGTATGTGTCTGCGTTTACTTCTATGTATGTGCAATTTGCTTGTACACATATGGTATGTGTTTGTATGTGGGTGTGTTTTCTAGAAAGGAATTGTTTTCTAAAAAGGAATCAACTCTCCAATCCTGCATTCCCCAATTTATCTGGTTGTTGATTCAAAGAGGATGCTTAATTGAATCCTCGAAACAGCCTATCCAGTGGTGAGGATATCAAATAAATTTCTGTTGTAAGCTTTTTTAGTGCAGGGTTCAACACAATGGCAAAGTGATTGTCTAAGTTTCCTGTCTTGGTTGGTTTCTGGCCACCATTATCTCTAACTTAAAATGTAGTTTTTGAGGGTCCACAGGCCTATACTGCAAATACCATTGCATGCAATTTAACATGAACTAAAAAAGCTTACACGTGTTCTCACAACACAAACTAGCTTGTAAACTCAGTCATGTCACAATTGTGTAACGTTTTCAACCTGATACGAGAACGCAGGGAGATAAGCTCTCAGATAAACATGAATTGGCCTAAAATTATTTTCCATTTTAAAAAGTCTAATGGCAATCTTCAAATAAACTGCCACTGGTAACAGATTTAGTTTCAAATTTGAAATGGAAAATAATTTTGGTCCAGTCTAAATTCAAATGCATCTGAGTCCATGCCTCCCTTCCTTCATTGCAGGTTGAATATTAGGGACCCAAGGTGATTTAATGATGTCCTTAACAATGTTTGCATGCCTGTAATAACTGCCATGGGTAACTATTTAGTCACCATGATGAAATGGACAATACTTTTGGGCCAAGCTAAATTTATATTTATCTGAGAGAATATATCTGCGTCTTCACATATCAGGTTCAAAATTAGTGGCACAAGACAATTTAACACTTCAAAGTCTTGAATGCGACAAATAAGGAACTGTAGTCCAGTGATTCCCAGTCCTGGGGTACCACTGAGTATGGTGATTTTGTTCCAACCACAATTGCAATCCCAGAATTAAATGTAATTTGGTGCATTTCATGTTATTAAAGGAGTCATTTACCCTTTTAAGCCACATTATATTAGAAATAGATGTGCATGTCATGAAGAATAAAAGTTCGATGTTCACCTTGTGCTTATCGTGCTATATTGAAATTACATCACAAAAGGTAACAAAAAATTGTAAAAAATTAAATCAAATTAAAGACTTCAGATGAATCAATAGGCTCCTAATTAGGCTGTCGAACACGTGTTTTAAAATATTTTTTCACCTTAAACTTATTAACCCAATGCAGGTTTGGCTCGCTGTCACTTACTTCGCCTTGGAATTCCTCATTAGCTACGTTAGTTTTAGCTGCCGTGCGTCCACACTTTCAACAAATGGGAGCCTATTCACCAACCTTGGTCTTTAATTTGATCAGTTAAATGTTACAGTAGTGCGCAAGTTTTGCGAATCAATAAAAATCAGAAACAGAATAATTAGACAGGCTTCCCCTTTTTCCTAGGTTTTATTTTTTTCAGTATTGAAAAGTAGAATCCTCCCTTAAAGCGAACTCTATAGCAGGATGATTTTCCTTTTTTTAAAACTGTTATATTACAACCTAATCACTAAGTTAAAACTGCTGTGGGCTTACGTCAGTTGGTGCACTATAACAAATCGCCGTAAAATCAATTTTCACACGTTCTACCTACCACATGACGTCATTTTGCAATAATGGTTTTCGCAGTAGCCTAATGACACCACTGATATATTCGGTCTTCAAAATATATAGCTTATTCATACTCACCGAAATCCAAAAATTGTTTTATAGAAAGCGGCGAAGGTGAAAATTTTGAGTAATATTCTATCTTCGGGGTTGTGTTTTTCGATAGAAATGTAAATATTCTCATGATGAATGATGCATTTATTTCCCACTTACTGGTGAAAGTCACATCACTAAGAACTAAGACGTAAAATAACATTTACAGAATGTACAGGCTATTGCATCCAAACGGCATATTGTAGCGGCACCATTGTAAAACATCTAAATACATTTAACTTGGTAATACAATAAAATCTATTTTTCCACGGGCGCCTGTGCGCACACGAGTTCCTAGTCAACCGCACATGACAACTCTTGCTAACGAGCCACAGGACAGAATGCTTATTGGCTGATAGCGCTATTCCCCAAAACGCAGAAAAGAGAAATACGGCATTGCGATTGGCCAGCTTGCCTTTGTTTATGGGAACTTGCCTTGTTCGTCACTTCTTATAGGTCTGGTAAATCAGCTAACACATGCTTGTCATATCGTTGAACGGGTTTTGCCTATTCGCATCTTTCATACGTAGAAAGGGGACCGGGGACTGGCACTCTCCGCGAAGCTCTCAAACTCCAGTGGTCACCCGAGGTATTGCAGTTTAATACGCATCTGGGACAAAAAGTTAATTTCCCCGTTTAAGCTCATTCAAAACGACGAATTTACCCTGGCCTAATTGTACAATTTTTTACAAACATCATTCACGCATTTTAGAATAACGAAGTTGCACGAATTTGGCGAAAACACGTAAGGACAGATATTGTCAGTGCATGCATTGGTTATTTTATAATATTTTCAAAGTAAAAATTCTGCATTGTATACTTTTAAATCAACTATCCCAGAATAAAAAAAAAAACAAACCAAAAAAAAAAAAAATAACTAGGCTATTATTTTTAACAACGACATCATGTTTTGGAGACAATGACTATGATTATTCCCTTTTGGACATTTCGGGCATACTGCACATCAATATAGTTTTACAACGTGCGTCTCTGTGTCATACACAGCCTGCACGTTGCCACAGTTCAGACAAGCACAAACAATTACTGTTCAGTACACTTGTGCTGTTTTGCTCACCATTCACTTATTGTCCTATAAATAGGAGCGTACTGCCATCCAGTGGACATCGTGTACTACTGCATACAAAAACATTAGCACGGGACTATACCCCAATCTCTAAATAGTAAGGTTGTCCACAAAAAAATAAAATAAATAAATTATACGTCAGTCATGTGTGAGAAATTATCGAACTACAATGGTAGTTACTTAAATGAAATTTAAATTAAATACACAGCTGGATTGGAACCAGGAGTTATGAACACGTGAGGCATTGAACTTTTTGGCCATGCACCTCAGTAGTGGGTTTGGCATCAGAAAGACACTTATGTGAAAAAGGGCATTATGCCTATAGTGAAATATGGTAGTAGATCTTTGATGTTATAACGTTTTGTATCTACTGGTCCAGCGGCTCTTTTAAAGATCATTTGAATCATTCACTCCAGATAGGAGCAAGACGTTTTGGCCAAAAAACTGGCATTGTAACCAGCACATAACTGACTCGTTGACATTACACTCAATGTAAATGGGCTTGGCCCATTTTTTTTGCCCAGGAGTGTACACACTGACAAGTAGATCTGTTATTATTATTTGAGTAGCCTGACAAGTAGATTTGTCATAACAGAAATAAACATTCGAAAAGAATGAGCCGAATCTTGGTTCCATCATTTAATGAATACAACAGCAGGTATTTGAAAACCAGCCAAGTTTTCATCAGTCATTTTAACAGTTCTGGGACAAAGGAATGGCGCGCGCACACACACACACAGACACACAGACACACACAGTACATTAAAGCACAGTATAGTTTCACAGTACATTATCCCCAGACTCAGACTGCAGGATAGTCTTGGCGTTCTGGTCGTTGTCATTTTCGTGTGGGTCGACAAGAGGCAGGGGGTCATAGTGGCGACGGTATAGTAATCGGTTCACCAGCGTGATGATAAACATCTCCAGGATCAGCAACTGCTGGTTCATCACTGAAGAGGAAACACACACGGGTTTAAGCCCAAATAAAAAATACTTTTTTTCTGCCTTCTTTCTTGGATGGGGGTGGTTGTGGATGGGGGGGATGTTAATACTTAAGCAACACAAGTTCACTTGGATATCCATCCATCCATCCATCCATCCATTATCTATACCTGCTTATCCTGAGCAGGGTCACGGGGGGTGCTGGAGCCTATCCCAGCGTGCAAATGGTAAATGGACTGCATTTATATAGCGCTTTTATCCAAAGCGCTTTACAATTGATGCCTCTCATTCGCCAGAGCAGTTAGGGGTTAGGGGTTAGGTGTCTTGCTGAAGGACACTTCGACACGCCCAGGGCGGGGTTTGAACCGGCAACCCTCTGACTGCCAGACAATCGGTCTTACCTCCTGAGCTATGTCGTGCATTGGGCGAGAGGCAGGAATACACCCTGGATAGGCCACCAATCTATCGCAGGGCACACATAACATTCACTCACACACTCATACCTATGGGCAATTTAGAGTCTCCAATTAGTCTACCTGTATGTCTTTGGACTGTGGGAGGAAACTGGAGTACCCGAAGGAAACCCACGCGGACATGGGGAGAACATGCAATCTCCACAGTGCTACCCACTGCATCACTGTGCCCACCTCACTTGGATATAAATGTATAAAATATCTAAATATTTAATATATTTATAATATGTAAAATATTTAAGAAAACAATTGTGATGGCAGTATTGTACCTATGTGCGGTCATGCCATTGAAAGAACATTTGAACTGAACTGAATTCAGAGAAAGAGTGAGACGCTGGGAAATGGCAGGCACACTCACAGTATCCACGAGCCTGAGAAGAGTAGGGTGGGGCACAAGCAATAGTGCCGTTCATCGCCAGTATGTTGATAATGGCTGACTGCAGCTGACTCAAGACAAGGACCAGCTGAGGGCACACATGCAGGGATTGTGGGGAAAGCGGACATACATGTGACATTCTAGGAACTGTGAGAACATGTGAAGGCTCAGTTTACAGTTTTTCCTGACCACTAACTCATTTGGTCTAAGACATCTAAAGTATAGCAGAAGTGCTCTAATTTCCAAACTCATTTTCCAGTCTCGTACAATAATGACACCAGATTCACCTCACCAAGATCTGAGCACAAATTCTTATACATTTGTGATTGATTAATTATTATTTCAATGAATGTGCAAAAAAGCAGCAAAATGTTTTTATTGATCAATCAGTGCTAATTCATGTGTGAAGAGACAGAGGGGCAGTGTTTGTCAAGGCAAAAACAATCGAACTACAGAATGGTTTGCTCGGAGGTGGAAGAGTTGTGCAAGGGCATCAGATGAACATTCCAAATGAAGTCACAGCCACCATTGGGCATCATGTCATAAAACTATCACTGGGCAACAGAAGTTCCAGGACAACATAGTGTCAGCACCATGTGTGCGGCCAGGTTATTACATCAACAGGCAGTCAGAGGACATTACAGTCTTAAAGTATATAATATGTAGAGACAGCGATGCCAGTAGAAACCTACGGGGAGCACATCAGAACCAGGAAGTATCATTTTTCCGCTCAACAGACATGCTCAGTTGTGTCCTTGGTCACATGCCTAATCATATGCAAAACGAGGATCACGCAGACATAGGCTAAAATAAACAATAAATAAAAAATTAATCTTTGTGTGTGGTAGGAAAAACTATTTTACCGTGAAAAAATAATAAGTGATTTTTCTTGCTAATATAATGCACCAAGTTAACATGAATATTTGAGTGGAAGTATTTTATTTTTGCTGTCAAAAATGAATGGAGAAACTGGCTTTTTGAGCGAAAATCATAGATATCGGCATGGGGCGACATTACATCCAGTGCTGAGGCTGAGGTTGAGAACTGAAAGCTGGCCCCTTGATTACAATGGGGAACATCAATTGTATTTTCTCAATAGAGTTTTTGAGCCACTCTCAGAATCAGAGAACATGGTAAAGGGGCAAATTCAGAGAAAGTTGTCATTTGGACATTTGGGACAACAGAGCTTCCATCATAATTCACATAAGCAGGAACGGTTTTGAGGCAAAGCCAACTGCTGTCAATAGACATCTGGTCTAAAAATGAGAGAGAGGAAAAAAAAAAACTTACAAGTAAAAAGGAAAAGCTACACGAGTACCATAAATGCAACCGTTGGTGGAATCACCCATCTGCCTGTGCAGTGATTAGAAGAGAAGTATACTGACGGACTCACCTGGTACATGGCGTATTTGGGGATGATTCTCAGGCTTCGGAGAGTGAGGCGCAGGTGCATAAACATGATGGCCACAGGCCAGAGAGCGATGATGGTCAGGATCCCTATAAAAGGGTTAATCCAAATAGCCGCTCCAGTAATTGCCATCTGCAAAAACAACATCGTCACCTGTCTCTTCCTGGCTTCGACAGCACTGAATAGGAAGTAAAGCAGTGTTTCTGCCTCATAACAAGCAGATATTCCCTTTTGCTCACTGGGTATTCAACTCTGTATTCCTAACATTGAAACCTCTCTCTGCCATCATTGCTGAATGTCAATGAATGGGTGTGGGTGAGGTGAGAACATTCATTGCTAGCATAGCAATTCATAGGACAATGCATCCTCCTGTTATCTACAGAAAACTTGAGAAATGAGATGCAGGAGACTGCAGGGTTGATATAACTGGGTTATGACTGTGGAGTAAAGTAGCATCATTTGCTTTAATGCCTGGTTCAATTCCAGTTTGGCAGCAATACATGAACATGTCACAACCTGTATTAAAGAACCACTTCAGCCAGGGGCGCCGCCAGGCATTTTGGGCCCCAAGATAAGATCCCACATGGGGCACCACCACCCCAGAAAATCCTTTGTTATAATATTTTTAAGGGCCCCAATCAGTCAGGGCCCTTATAATTGTCTTAACGTTCCCCCTACAGCACCCCTGACATCAGCCAAAGCTCTGACTTATTTTTGTGCTTTTTCTTTCAAAAGACCATAGAGTCCATAGAGAGTATATAGTGTAAATATTCATTAATGGGTGAGAATATGGGTCTGCATGGGTCTGCAACGGATCTACCTTGTAACAACTCATAAAGTATTAACAGCTCATAATGTAATAACTGCTATAAAACGTAATCAAACTCATAATGGAATAATCAGCCTATAATGTAATAAAAATGTTGAGTGCATAACGTAATAACTTTTTCTGTATAATAACTTATTATACTAAATGCAATTGCATGCCATGAAATAAACAAGTGGGTTATGGTCAGTCTGAAAAAGGAATAAATATGCACTTTATTTTGAGCAAGTACTGATTACCCGCTCTAATTTGCAGCAATGGACCAACGTGATCCACGAGCATTCTTTCACCATCATACCTCAAACCATGCCAAAAGAAGTGTTTGAAAACAGGTCATATGTTTTTATTCGCACCTAAATGACCAGCTAGGCTAATTACCATGAGCTAGACTATGTATCTCATGGCAGTGCACAGATGGAACCACAATCTGATAAACAACTGTGGTTAGGGTGCCATCTGCAGGCGGAGAGGGAGTGGTTTAGCTGGCCTACAACCACAGCTGCTTGCAATTGCGATTAATTGGTAATTGTTTATATACTCTGCCTGCAGTGCGACCAGTGCGCTGGAATGAGAGACACATGCGGGAGCGACGTGCCATTTAATCCCCTTCCTTATTGTGCGTTTTGTTTTGTTTGTGATTCTGTGTTTTTGTATCGAGCACACAATAATGCCTGTGTGCGTCTAAGAATGACAGATTGTGTGGTTTGTAGGGAGAAGGACTGCAGAACTGTTACAGTGGTGTCCCGTAAGGGGGGAGGAAGAGGAGGCAAGAACAAGCTGGAAAAACAAGCAGGAGTGCGGGTGATGGAATCGCTGCAGGGGCAAGCCCTGAAACATCTAGGGGCAGGCGGAGGATCGGGTTCTCCTGCGAAGCATGCTGACCACCCCAATTGGCAGATAAGCCGGACTACAGACGCCACCAATGGCAGAGGCTGAAGACATAGAGGCGTACCTGGCCACGTTCTAGGGTATAGCAGCTGCCAGTGGGTGGGCTACAGAGGAGTTGGGCTGTGCATTTGCATCCCCTTCTCGCCGGGGAAGCTCAACAAGCTGCACACAGCCTGCCGGCGTCCTTGAGAACCAAGTATGAGGACTTGAAGCGGGTGATTTTAGACCGAGTGGGTCGAACAGAGGAAGATCACCGTCGCCGCTTCAGGGCTCTTCGTTACAAGGACGCCAGCCGCCCCTGCTCTGGCTCAGCAGCTTTGAGACGCCGCTAACTGGTGGCTCCAGTCAGCAGTGCACTCGGCGGTGGAGGTTGTTAAGTAGGTGACGTTTGTGCTAAGCCTGCCAACAGCCACTGCCGACTGGGTGTGCTGCCATAGACCAACCTCGCTGGATGCTGCTGTTGCCCTGGCGGAGGATCACCTCGACGCCCTACAACATCGCCCTCCAGCACCTGGCCCCGCCCTGAGGGAACCCCCGTTCTCCAGCACTAAGGAGAGGTTCTAGCATCCGGTTCCAGTGGGACCCTCGTCGGCAGCGGGAAAAATGGCTCTTCTCTCCACAATACCCTATCTCCCCACAACCCCTTCCCTGTTCCCCCACAGCTCCCGGTCTCAGTGGTCGCAGCGCCGGGCACCCAGAGACCTCCACAGACACCTGGGCAGAAGTGCTGGCGTTGTGGGAATCCCAACCACTTCCGCAGGGACTGTGCCCTGATGGAAGTGGGGGAAGTGGTACGGGTTGCGGGCTTGCCAGCCCCCTCCCCTGGTCAGGAGGGGATGTACCGGATACCGGTAAGGATCCAAGGGGGTACACGGCAGGCTTTTCTGGATTCAGGGTGTAAACAAACCATGATTCACCAAAGCTTGGTTCGGCCCGAGGCATTGGTCGAAGCATCGTGGGTGTCAATAAGGTGTGTACGTGGGGATATTCACGATTACCCAGTGGTGCCAGTGGAAATTTGACACGGGGGCAAAAAGCATAGAGTAAAGGCTGCAGTTGGATTCCGCCAGTCAAATCCCCTTTTATTGGGTACTGATTGACCCAGGGTTTACTAATGTAATGAAAGGTTACATGGGGAAGCGATCATGACTGATAGGAATCTGTGAGCTCTGTGATGTGCTCAGTGGTCGTCCGACGCTGCTGAGGGAGAGGCGGGGTCGGGAGAAGCTCTCATGAGAGCTTCCCCGACTTCCGGCATACATCCCCAGGAGGACTTTCCGCTCGAGCAGTTTCGGGATGATACTTTACGTTTTGCCTTTGACCAGAGGATAGCTATCGATGGTCACCCGGTGCACCCTGGCACCACTCTAGTTCACCCTTATTTTTCTATTATTAAAGATAGGCTATGCCGAGTGAGTCGTAACCATAGACCGTATAAAAATATGCACGAAGTGCTTCATGATGTCACCCACTGATTTGCTATGGTTAGTGCTCACTGGCGCATGAAGCCCAAACTAGGGCGCAGCCACATTGCCCGCTGAAACCAACGCAAGCGCAGTGGAGCGAAAGAGTCCACGACTACAAGAAAATCCACCCCGACTACCTTACATGGTAATTAGACACGCCCACGCCTGGACAACAAGCGTGGCCTTGCAACCACAGAACCGTACTGTTATAACATTTCAAAAAAGTTAATTGTGCAAGATACGTTTAGTGTTAAGATATTTCCATAGATAAAATAGATCACTAGCTAACTAGCTAGCTAGTTATATAGACAGATAGATAAAAGAACTCTAGATAGCTAGACAGATATATCACGAGATAGCTAGCTAGCAAGTTAGCTAGATAGACAGATAGACAGATAGATCGATATCTAGACAGTAAGCTTGCTCCCCCTAGCTAAGTAAATCCCACTAGCTTGACTTCTTAAAGAAGCTTCAAAACTGCTTACAAATATGATTTCACCAGAAACATATACAAATGATAAAAGACGAGACTTTATGAGAATCAACTGAAACCCCGAGATGGTCAGAAATCGCGTTTTGACATAGAACCTTTTCTGAAAATGTCTCAAATGTATCAACCGATAGAACTGGAGAGAAGAATCCTTAGAATAGCGGTTATTACAGTTGAATGCAGCACGCAACATTTTTGGACCTTGGAATGGTGAGATCGTATGTAGCTAGCTAATCGGAATAAAATGACATAGCATCACACCTGTTGCTGAAGCACTCTGCCTGGCTGCAAGGATGGGGAAATCCTTATATGGTCATACGGTAATAGGACAAACCACATTGCACGCACTGAAATTAACCCAGATTTGGGAATTTTGGCGGAATTATTTTTAAAAAATCAGACCCAGTGGAGACATTACAAGGGATTGGATTAACTAGTTATCATTTCTTGTGTAAAAAATTTATATTTCTTCATAGAAAACTGGCCTCTTTTCAGGCTCTCCCCATTGACTTAACATTGGGTGGGCGGGGTTTCAAGTTCTTTTTGCAACCAGGCGTTGCAGTTCACGCAGTAGCCACTGGGGTAAAAGGCTTCACTCATAGAGGCGAGTTGTTGCCCCTTGGTCGTGACACTCAAACTGGAGAGGAAAACACCCAGTTATTGGTACAGAAGATCCATCTGGAAATGCTTTTCCAGGTGGCTCACCATAATCTGATGGCTGGTCACCTGGGTGTTCATAAAACACTGAGTAGGCTAATGGCATGATTTGCCGGGCATTGAGGGCGAAGTGCAGAGGAGGTGTGCATCTTGTCCCGAGTGTCAGTTAGTTAATCCTGTGGCCATTCCAAAGGCGCCCTTGTGTCCATTACTGTTAATGCAGGTCCCGTTTGAAAGGGTAGGGATGGACCTCATCGGGCTATTAGACTGAAGTGCACACAGGCATCGCTTTTTGTTAGTTTTAGTAGACTACGCAACGCGATACCTGGAAGCAGTGCCAATGTGTAGCATGTTGGCTAAGAGTGTTGCACAAGCATTGTTTCAAATAATCTCCCGGGTTGGGATCCCGAAAGAGATTCTAACCGATAAAGGCACTTTGTTCTTGTCACACGTTACGTGAGCTATACAAATTATTGGGAATAAAATCAATCAGAACATCTGGCTACCATCCCCAAACAGACGGTTTGGTAGAAAGATTTAATAAAACCTTGAAAACAATGATTCGCAAGCTCATGCACGAAGGTTTTCATAATTGGAATAAGTGGCTGAACCCTTTATTGTTTGCAGTGCATGAGGTTCCCCAGGCCTCCACGGGATTTTCTCCCTTCAAATTACTTTTTGGCAGGCGGCCACGTGGTGTATTAGATCTCATTAAAAAAGCTGGGAGGAAGGTCCAAGCACCAGTAAAAATGAAATTCAGTATGTTCTGGACCTAAGAGCAAAGCTCCTCACACTAAGGCAATTGTCACAGGAGCATTTGCTGCAGGCGCAAGAACAACAACAGTGCGCATAAATAAAGGCGTTCAGCTGAGACAATTTGTACTGGGAGATAAAGTGCTTGTATTACTCCCTTCTTCTACCTCCAAATTACTTGCCAGGGGGCAAGGGCCCTTTGTGGTCACACAGCAAGTGGGGGATGTTGATTATGAAGTTGTACGGTCTGACAGGGGTGGGGCAACACAGATATACCACCTCAACTTCCTAAAAGCGTGAAGTGAGAGATATGAGATATGAGTTGGGTCCAGAGGTGACAAAACCGGCCAATTTTACCCCAACCCTTTGTGATGACCATCTCTCACTGTACCAGAGAGCAGATGTGGCCCAGTTGCATAAGCGCTTTACAGATGTGTTCTCCCCACTGCCAGGGCGCACAAACCTCATCCACCACCACATTGAAACATTTCCAGGAGAATTATTCCAGCATTCTCTGAGCTGACCAGTCCCCTGACCGATCTGACCCGAAAGGGTGCCTCAGATCCGGTCCAGTTGATGAAGGGGTGTCAGCAGGCATTAGCTGGCGGCCAGATGGCTCCTCGGCCTAAGTCGAGCGGTGGGGGTATGTGGAGGGGTGGTGTGATTAGGGCACCATCTGCAGACGGAGATGGAGCGGTTTAGCTGGCCGACAACCACAGCTGTTTGTGATTGCGATTAATTGGTAATAATTTATATGCTCTGCCTGCAGTGAGACTGGGGCGCTGGAATGAGATGCACGTGGGAGCAACGTGGCGTTTAATCCCCTTCCTTATAGTGTTTTTTTTTTGTTTGTGTATCCATGTTTTTGTATCGAGCGCACAATAAAACCAGTGTGTGCTCGCAGTGTAAGAACGACAGATTTTGTGGTTTGTGGGGAGAAGGACTGTAGAACTGTTAGCACAATGTTCCAGTCATCCTGAACTCAAGTGTCAATGGGTCTCCATTAGCTCATTTGTGTTTCGTACGATTCAATGTACCCTTCTTGGCACTGAAGCAATTTCCTCCTCGGGAACTGTGCTTTCTAAGAGAGAATAAATATGAGTCTTTCTTCTGCTGAGCAATCAGCTGCCCCCCGAGACAGCCTCTCAAACCCTTGACACATTGCCTTACTGTCCTCCCCCGCAAGCATGGTTTTATCCCATTACATTACATATATTTGGCAGATGCTTTTAAGATGACCGAATCACTGACCTCATAAACGTAATCTGAATTCCCGTCTGCAGCAATAAGGGGAGACTATATGTCAGGATCAAGCTTTAAGATGAGCGAATCACCAAAGCGGAATCTGAGTAAGGGAGACTGTACGCGATCACAAGCCTTTGCAGCATCTGGGAAAGTCACAAGTCATTTAAACATGACACGAGTAACAGGGCTATCTAAAAGTCTGCCCCCAGCTAAGTTATTTCCCAAAATGAAGGTCACTCCTTCCACAGGAAAACTGGGTTGTATGTCCACAATATCACACCTGTCATGAGGTCAGACTTCAACAAAATAGTGTACAGTGGCACGTCAGTACAGCCCATTTCAAAGCCCTGCACAAGGACACTGGTGCCTCAGGAGGATTTCACACACAGAGGCAAAATATCCTCCAAAATATAAGACTGTGCAGTGCCTGTGTCTCAAAATATTTTAACTGGTCTTTGAAAACCAGGCTCATCAGTCAATGACACAAAACCACCCATAAGGAATAGCACGTAATCCTGGAGAGCAGGATAAGGGATGACGTTTCAGTCCAGGCTCCAAACATTGGACGCAAAGTTATTCAACCTCATGACTGTCCAGGAGCAGGACTGGCCATCTGCACTTTACAATACACTCAAAAGTTAAAATGTTATGTGCTCAAAATTTTCATCACAATATAGGCAAATTATTACATTATGAGTTTTTATAAAATTACTTTATTACATAATGAGCAGTTATTAGGTTATGGGTTGCCCCATACCAAAATCCAAATACCTGAGTCCTGCCTTGTTTGGGTCTGCCTAGATCCAGGTTAATGCCTTGGGACTGGGTATGCATTAATACCTGAGGGACCCAAACTTCCTGGATACTGCTATTCTTCAAAGCCTTGTCCCAGGGGTTCAGCTACTGCTGTTGACTGAGCTCTTTTGAACTTTTTTGAATACCCCCATTACCAAATCTATTTTCATAAAAGAACTGTGAAAACAATAATGCAAACTCCCTGTGTATTCAGTTCAGTAAACCATCATTTGAGATCAATACAGATTGAGATCAATAATTGTGCACGTAGTCATGCATATTATTTTGAAATAAGCTATTTATCAGCGCAGTCAAGAATCAAATTGCTCCCCCCACCCATGTAAAAACAGAAGCCACATTATTGGCAGTCAGGCAGTACTAACATCAGCTACATCAAAGTTTCCATTGGTCCACAGAATAATGGACAGGATGCTGAGGATCGTCTTAAGCAGAGCAAACTGGAAGGAGCCCAGCTTCAACAGGAAGAGGGTCCGTCTGAGAGGAAAGAGAAAAAGAAAAACTTTATCATTACCACCAACCACATTGAGGCAGGCCAGTTCATACAAATGAATTCACAATATCATGAACAAATGCATTGATATATTATTGAACAGTTAATCTATTCATGTATTTATTAATGATTAATTCACCACCATGAATTAATTATAGGTATGTATGTTTACTTTTTCTTTACTGAAGTGTATAGGATTTGGGATGTCCAGCCCCTTTTAATTTACACACATATTCAAATGTATTAATTAGACAAACCAATCTATCCACAGTAAAAAAAAAGATCAATTGAAAACGTGACAGCTCCACAGACATTAATATTCAATGGCATACTGTATATGTAAATACAATAAAACAGTTAGACAATAGTTTAATGGCACAATTGTTAGATTTCCTTTATATATGAAGCATGGAAATAGTACATTAAGCTTTGTTTTAAATGCTCCCCACTCCCTTTCTCCACAGATGTAGATGCCCAATCGCATATCTCAGCATGAATTGTTGAACAGGTGAATTGAACAGGTGGACTTGCAGGCACTCGATCTGCCAGCGGAGGTCGCTAGAGATCAATGAGATGCGGTTCCTAACTGAGCCCTCCCTAACCCTGAGCGATGCTATTTTAATTTATGTGTCAGTAGCACATTGTGCGTTGGGGTTGCTATTCACAGTGGGTACTTGCACAGTTGGCATTTAGATCGAGCCCCATGGGGCCCATTAATACACAAGGCACTAAGGCTGGTGCCTTAACTGGATGAGCCACCCAGTAGCCGCAAATTATGCTTCATTAAAATACACCATTTCTCCTCTACTTCAGGATGCATAGAGTCTTATGTCTTATATCCATATCTAATCTTCTGATCTTCTGACAATGCAGTTGTAAAAGTGTAGCAGTACGTTACCAATGTTGAGCAATAACTCCAGTGTGGACCAATGTCATGCATATGAACAGAGGTCAGTGAAACAAGGTTAAGTTTCTTGAAGTTTTGGGCTCCAGAGGTTTTCGAGTTCCATGGTAAAACTAAATTGTAGGGAGACCCTTCTGAAACAGAACTGTGGAATGGTTTACGTAATGCCAACACATACACTGGGTTGAATGACCCAAAGGTCCATTTAATCAGACAAACAACTCTCAGCTCAGTTTGACCAGGCAGTTAAATTTCTACTAGCAGCTTCACCTATCCAGTCACTCCCTCCCCCATCTCTGGCAGTAAAGACACCTACGGTTAGTGAGTATTCAATCAGAAGGGATTTTGTGGTCATCGCTCTCTTTTGGTCCATGCTTTTGGTCTATCAGATGCCCGTGGTGCACATGAAGTGTCCTCCAAACCATATTGGTTCAAGCTTAGCTGATGAACTGGTGTGAAAAAAAGCAGCTTGGGACATAATTTAGAGGACATGATAACACTGGGCATTCCAAATTGGGGATAAAATGGGGGGGGTGGGGGGGGGGAAGTAATATGATTTTAAGGTTTGGCTAGCATTCACACACAGTCAATATGACTAATCTATGCTGTTTGTCCTCTGGTTCAGTGACCTCCTTTATCAGCCCTTTGAAGGTTGGAGAGGAGCAGAGCAGTGTTATCAGCATAGACCTCTGTCCTCCATGTGCATACAGTACTACCACATACCTGTCAACCCATATGGTTTTCTCATACAAAATATGTTTTATTTAAATACATAAAAAAACAGCAAAGAAATGAAAAAAAAAAAACTTTTAGTCTGAATATATGATTTGTTCTGCATGCTGGCATACTCTTCTAGTTGGCTAAAATACTAGCAATATGCATTTGACCTCAGCATAACTGTTGTGACCCCAGTGTGACCCCTGTATACCGTGTGATGGCCACACGTGGTAGGCAGGGACAGCAGCAGCAGCAGGGTCCGGTGCTGATCCGGAGAGTGTTCTTCCCACAGCGCTTCAGAAACTCTTCATCTCCCCCACACTCCTCCACCATCATGATTAGAAACTTATACACCACGATTGCAAAGTACCTGCAGAGAGACAGAGACAAAGAGGAACTTACAACATACCTAGAGAGAAATGACTGTAAGACACCACTGCACTCTCTCTCTCGGAGAGAGAGAGACTAAAACATCACCACTGCAAAACACTTACAGAAAGAGAGAAATTAAACACTACCACTGTAAAATACCTAGAGGGAGTGAGAGAGAACTTAAACACCATGCACACAAACGGCCGTTGGTCCATGTTCACAGTGGTATATGGCATTAATCATGCTATTTATTATCACAAGATGGGCCAGTTAAAGTGGGGTAACTAAACCCTGTGGGTGTTTCCTCTATTCAAATTTTCATTGTCTACATGGCAAACAGTGTGCAGACATTCATGTGCAACAGCTGGAAAGGTCAAAAACAGCTGTTTTTTATGGGAAATATGGCAAGAGGTGAAATGTCACCAAGAGCCAGACAGAATTTAAGGGTGTAAGAGCCAGTTACAAGAGTGTCTGGGTGTGAGGATGTGAGAGAGAGAGGAGTGTGACTTACGATCCTGAGGTCATATCAGTGAACATGGTGGCCCTTGGGATCCACATCCCTAGACAGGACATGGTGGCGATGACCTGAGACAGAGAGAACCTTACAGCACAGACATACACATACAGCAGACAGAGAGAATCTTACAGCACAGACACACACATACAGCACAGACAAAGAGAACCTTACAGCACAGACATACACATACAGCAAAGACAAAGAAAACCTTACAGCACAGACATACACATACAGCACAGACAAAGATAACCTTACAGCTCAGACATCATTCACAATAACTCAATGCAGCCAAACTAGCACCAGCAACCTTTGGAGGGCTGTTTCTCATTAAAATTGCATGCTGTACCATACATGACATTTAAAAAAAGAGCTAAAACTCAGCAATTGTAACACCTACTTCTTGCCTTTTTTTCATTCTTAGAAAGATTTTAGTCATGTATGATGTGAGAGAACAAAAATTTTAGTTTTTAGGCAAGGATGCATCAGATGCACACTCAATATTTTGAAGTAATCAAGAACACTTCCAGGATCTTTAACCGTTTTTGCTTCTTTGCATTCTTATTTTGGACCAGAACTTGGGCCGTTAAATATGCCATATATTTAACAGTTCAGAAGAACAGGACTTGTACAAGAACTTCATCAGTTGAAGTCACATATACAGGCCAAAAGTTTACATACACTAGGCTTAAGACATTAAAACTCAATTTTTCACAACTCCACATTTTTCATGTTACCATACATTTCATGTGTTAAGTCAATTAGGGTATCTACTTTATTTCCATAAGAGGTATAAAAATAATAGCTAAGAGACAGATTTATTTCAGCTTTTATGTACTATATCACATTTTCAGTGGGTCAAAAGTTTACATACACTTTGTTAGTATTTGGTGGCATTGCCTTTCAATTGCTTAACTTGAATCAAACGCTTGAGGTAGCCTTCCACAAGCTTCTCACAATACTTGAAATTTTTGCCCATTCCTCCTGAAAGAACTGGTATAACTCAGTCAGGTTTGTGGGCCTCCTCGCTCGGACATGCTTTTTCATTTCGGTCCACAAATTTTTTAGGGGATTCGGGTCAGGGCTTAGATGGCCACTCCAATCCTTTCACGTTGTTGTCTTTCAGACATTTTGTTAAAACCTTGGAGGTATGCTTAGGATCATTGTCTTACTGGAAGACCAGAGTTGTGACCAAGTTTTAACTTTCCAGCTGATGTCTTGAGGTGTTGCTTCAGTATTTCTAGATAATCCTCCTTCCTCATGATGCCATCTATTTTCTGAAATGCACCAGTCCCATTTCAAACAAAACACCTCCACAACATGACGCTGCCACCCCCATGCTTCACAGTTGAGGGGATTGGTGTTCTTCGGATTAAAAGCCTCACCCTTTTTCCTCCATACATAGCACTGATCATTATGGCCAAACAATTTTTGTTTCATCTGACCAAAGAAATCTCCTCCAAAATGCTAGGTCTTCGTCCTGGTGATCACCTGCAAACTTCATTTTGGCCTTTTTATGCTGGTTGTGAAGTGGGGGCTTCTTCTTTGCACAACAGCCTTTCAGGCCATGGTGATGTATGATTCTCTTAATGGTGGATGTAGATACTTTGGTACCTGATGCCTCCAACTCCTTCACCAGTTCCTTTGTTGTTGTCTTGGGGTTCAGTTGAACCTTTCGGACCAAAGTTCATTCAGCCCTGGCAGTTAATTTGTGCATCCTTCCTGAACGATGCAGTGTCTGTGTGGTCGCAAGATTTTTATATTTGCATACAATTGTTTGTACAAATGCTTGTGGTACCTTCACTTATTTGGAAATAGTTCCTAAGGAGGAACCAGACTTCTGGAGGTCCACAATTTTTTTCTGAGGTCTTGGCTGAGTTTCTTGGATTTTCCCATGGTATCAAGGGCAAAAAGGCAGTGTCTCTAAAGGTAGGCCCTTAAATACAGCTACAGGTGCCAATTAACTCCCAATTAACCCCTAATTATGACAATTGTCCAATCAGAAGCTTCTAAAATGTAATTACATCAATTTCTGGAATCTTCCAGACTGTTTAAAGAGACAGTCAACTTGGTGTATGAAAACTTTTGACCCATCCCATTATGCACAGATTACATCACATATCTAGGTATTAATGTTTCCCCCAGGCTGTCAGAGCTGTTTGGACTCAATTTCACCCCAGTACTCAAAAAAATAAATGATGACCTCCACCGTTGGATGAACCTACCACTATCTATTTTGGGCAGAATAGCTACTGTTAAAATGACAATACGTCCTAAAATAAATTACGTATTTTCAATGATTCCAACTCAACCCACCCTCACCTGGTTCAAGTCTCTAGATTCAATCATCTCCAAATTCTACTGGAAAAACAAGACACCAAGAATTAAACTGGCCACTCTGCAAAAACCCAAAACACAAGGAGGACTGGAAGCTCCACATTTTTACCATTATTCTCTGGCAAATCAGCTTCAGTATATATACAAATGGATCCACCCCAATCAATCATAGAACAAAACAGTATGTAAAGACATCCAGATCTCAGATATAGGCTACCATTTCTTAGTCAAACTATCAAACACCATTCTTGTTTCAAAACGGTAACAATAGCTCTGACAGCCTGGTGGAATTTCCACAAAATCACGAACATCACCTTTTCACTTTCAAATTTTACTCCCATATGGAACAATCCTGATTTTCTAAGTAACAAGAAACCACTCAATTTCCGCACATGGACTGAAAAAGGCATCACACATCTTAAACATATCTTCTATAATAATTCCCTGGCTTCATTCTCCCAATTGGTCCAAAATTACGGCATCGGAAACAAACAACTTTTGTAATATTTGCAACTAAAATCATCCATTCAATCCAAATTTAACATTATGGCCACCAATCTAGATCTTCCTCCCTCGGCTTCAGATTTAACTAACATCCCTTCCCCGAAGAAACTCCTTTCCAAAATATATAAAATAATATCACAGTCTGATAAAAACACTAGCCATTCCGTCAAGGAAATGGGAAATAGACCTTTCTTTTACCTCTGATCCCGGCTTCTGGAACCAAATTTGCAAAAACATCTACTTCATGACCAAAAATGCCAACCTACAACTTATACAGTTCAAGATACTCCACAGATTTCACTTCACTGGGCAAAAAATGTTTAAAATGGGATACGCATCAGAAATTTGTTCACACTGCACGCAAAACAACCCGGATAGCTATGCACTGCACCACCTGGCACTGCACACCCATTAAACACTTCTGGAAAGAAATCACTGAGTCACTATCCTGCTTCCTGGGCTGCCACATCACAGTATCCACCCTCACTCTGCTTGTTAGGAGATATTTCAACAATCAATTTGAACAAAACAAACATTAGATTACTCCTCGTGGCCCTAACTATCGCCAAGAAAACTATCCTCATGAACTGGAAATCGAAGAGCACCATAAATATGGCACAGTGGAAAAACTTACTCATAGATTACATCTCCATGGAAAAGTTATCCACTTCCATCAATAACACCGCAATAGAACCCCACCTAATCTGGTCATCCCTCATGGATTTCTTGCAAACCTGATTCCTCTAACTTGTTGTTTTTCTTGCCTGTCTACCACCCATAGTTTGAAAACACTCACTATACTTACTTACTCATTCACCCACTCATTCCTTTTTTTTCTATCCTTCTTTCCCCCACACTCAATCCATAGACACACATAAACACACACACATACCCACACACACAGACACAGTCATCCTTCACAACCCCGATACTAACCACATTCATACCAAACTGCTTAAAATAGTTTTGTTTATTATTGTTTTTATTTATTTATTTATTTTAATTTAATTTTTTTCTTGACTTTTATTATTATTATTTTATTTTATTTTTTCTCTCCTTCTCGATTCTTCACTCTTACTACATACCCACTAGTTTGAACCCATATTTTATTCCTCAGTTTGCTTTTGCCCCTTTTGTCTTTGTTGTTTTTCTTTGTCTTACTTTGTACAATCCCTTTCATTTGTTTAGGTGTCCCTGTACCCTGCACTCGTCTCCACTTGTTTGGTAGCCCAATAAATAAAAAAATTTAAAAAACATAATCAAGGGAAAAAAAAAAAAAAAAAAAAAAAAACTTTTGACCCACTGGAATTCTGATATAGCGAATTAAAGCTGAAATAAATCTGTCTCCAATCCAAGGCTGTCTCCAATCCATTGTTTTAAAATGACCTTTGATGTGAAGCATATGCTCTAATTGACTTGCCAAAAGAAATGTATGGTAACATGAAACGTGCGGAGTTGTGAAAAACTGAGTTTAAATATCTTTAGCCTAGGTGTATGTGAACTTTTGGCCTCAACTGTATCTTATCTTTCTGTTTTTCTCTCTGTCATTCTTAGTTATACAATGGCTTGGCTGAATACTCAATTCTGATTGGTCCAAGGGTGGGCATTATTTCTCAGCAAAGGGACATCTTGGCCTTTTATCAGTTTTAAAATCAATGTGCTAAAATCCAGCATTCTAAAGCAGTTAAAACAGCAACCTAATTCTTTCAATTTTGAATGGTTGTTACATCCCCTCCCCTTTTCAATGTCTAATTTCACAATTGATAGCAAGTTACTGTCGCTAGCTTTATTTAGGGTTGCCAACCATCCCGCAAAATACGGAATTGTCCCTTATTTGGACAGTAGACTAGGCTCCGTATTTAACTCGTGGCTACGGGACGCATTTTTGTCCGTATCTTTGTGAACAACTGCGTTTGTAGTAACCGCTGTTTTGAATACAATTCAATGGTTAGTTAGCTAATTAGCCGGGATAGCAAGCATGCCATGAGACCATTCTGACCTAAAACCCAAAATTTTAATATTGGCTAGGTGACAAGTGAAGGCGAACCTATCATAAAGCTAGCTCACATTCAAACCTGGTTTCAGAGGGTCTTAGAAAAACACTATGTCTACACTGCCCGACCGCACTAATTTAAAAAGCAAGACAGTGCTAGGGACATTCATTTGATTGAGTTATGGTTTCATGCAGTTTTCTTAAATAATGTAATAACAAAAATGAGCACAACTGGTGCTAATTGTATGGTATAAAACGAGAAGGAATCATTGTTTTCATAGAATTAACAACCAGAGTTTTTGAATAACAATGGTCCAAATAGAATTACCATTGTGTTTTACCGTTGTCAAGAGTTTTGCTTGACAACGGTAAAATAATATGCCCAAACGGCTGCGGAAGAATATTTCACTTTCAGCTGATTAAGTCGATAAAAATCCATAAATATAAAAGTAACCATATATTGTATGATCATTGTTGGTAACCCGTTATATAAGTGGAATAAACCCCTCCGGACTGTCCCGTTATTGAAAAATAATGTAGGCCTACTCCGTGGATGGTTAAGAAACCTCGGCTTCGCCTCGGCCACATCACCACCCCCGTCGTACATTATTTTCCAATAACGGGACAGCCCGTCGTGGTTTATTCCTTACATAATGCTTTGATAGATTCCATTTGTGACAGTAGAGGGTTTGGATGGGTAGAGAGGTGAAGGGGAGGTGGCGTTGAGGTGTTCAGTTGGCATGCCTCATCTGCACCCCACGCATTTATTTTGTGTGCATTTAGTTATGTGTCTAAAAACAGATCATTTGTGATGTATTTACTGACTAGGAGATATCTCATATACATACAGAAAAATAAAGAAACAACAAAGCCAGCTCATGCAGATGAGAATGGATGAGGCTAGCATGTGTCTGCATGTTTAATACCCATAGTTGGCTCTGGTGGAACCAATTAACTTTTACACTAACTATAACATCTATTTTGCGGGCGGGCAGGGGTCAAGGCTGGGGATCTGGCCCTGGTTTTGTTGCTGCCCCGTTTGTTTCTGTCTGTCTCCCCAACAGGTGGAGAAAAAGACATCACGGTCCCACTGCAGGTCCTGATCCGAAGACGCGCCAGGGAGAAGACGCACTGTGTCGCATAAACTCACAACACTGCATCTTTTTGTTTGTCTCTTGTACACAATGCGTTGTTTTGAACAACAAAGTTCTGTTTCAATTTGAAAATACTGGCACCTTTAGAGAGAAGACTGAGATACTCTTACATCACAGACACAAGAGACAGACAAGACCAAAGACTACTGCTCTCAGTCAAACTGTGACAGCTACACTGTGGCAGAGGATGGTAGAGTAGTGATAAGAGCACACACCGGAGCTGCACCATTCACCCAGTTGATGGTGGTTTTCTTTGGAGTCGAGACTTTTCTGTAGATGTAGATGCACTCCTCAATGTAAACCAGTATGGACAAAGCTGCCATCAGTGTCAGGACAGAGTACAGGATGATCCCAAAGATATCCAGCTCTGTGGATTAACAACACAGCAGCCAGACATTTTAATTACAACAGATTCACAATGACAGGGGGAAAGAAAGAAAAAGTGGAGTGGGGATATTCATTAACAGTAGACCATTAGTAAGTAGTAAGTCATTATATAGCTTCCATAGATTGTGAAGATTATTCTTAAAACTCAGCAAATCTCCTCAAACCAACAGCACTGGGAGGCCAGAAATGTGTCTGCCTCATACATATAATACCAAAAAATGTAAAAAATAATGAAACATTACTGCCTAGGATGAGTTCAACGGTAAATTAATTTCTTTAGAAATGAATGTATAAATATATCAATAAGGTAATATCTCAAGCAGAAAATTAATTTTTTAGAACAAAGCAACATTTATCATTTATATTAAAATAGCCTTGAATTCAAGATATAACACCCAGAATACACATTGACAGATCAGGTACTACAGCTGTCATGGCCCCAATGTGCTATGCACTGGCAGTTCATTAAAGTTACTTTCCTTTTATGGGTAAATGCCACTAGTGGCCGTTTATTGCCAGTTCGAAATATCCGGTTTTGAAGCTACCATCTGTTAGTGTTGTAAGCAAAGGACCAGGGATTGCCATTCACGGTGAAGCTCATAAACTCCAGTGGCTACTCGAGGCATTACAGTTTAGTAAGACTCTGGTGCCAAAAAGCAAACTTCCCCATTGAAGTCAATTTAAATTCAAAATTATGAATTTACGCTGGCCAAATTAAATTATTTTGGACAGAACTTTTTATCTCTCAAATTTCTTCACAATGAACTAATTATGCTCCAAGCACCGATTTTTGTTCAGAGTCCCACAGAAGAATAAGATTTATTAAACTATGTGGACAAAATTGGAATTTACGTCACAGACAGTGCTCATAACTGCTTACACAGACATACAGTGAGCACCATAATTCACTGGACAGTGACACATTTTTTGTTATTTTGGTTCTGTACTCTAGCACTTTTAGTTTGAAAGGATACAATGACAATGTATGTAGGTTGAAGTGCAGACTGTCAGCTTTATTTTTAGGGTATTTTCATACATATCGGATGAACCATTTAGAAATTATAGAACCTTTTGTACATAGTCCCCCCCATTTTCGGGCATCAAAAAATATTGGACAGTTTAACATAATGTAGAATAAAGTAATCATTTTAAATATTTGGTCACATATCATTTGCATGCAATGACTGCTTGAAGTCTGCGGCGCATGGACATCACCAGACGCTGGGTATCTTCCCTGGTGATGCTCTGCCAGGCCTGTACTGCAGCCATCTTCAGTTCCTGCTTATTTCGGGACTTTTTGCCTTCAGTATCCTCTTCAGCATGTAAAATGCATGTTCAATTGGATTCAGATCCGGTGATTGACTCAGCCAATCAAGGATTTTCCACTTTTTGGCCATCAAAAACCCCTTCATTGCTCTAGCAGTATGTTTCGGGTCATTGTCTTGTGACATGATGAAGTGCCATCCAATGAGTTTGAGCAGCTCCCATAGGAATCCAAGAAACCAGTAAACGGAAACTGTCTCAAGTTCTTGTATATCTCGATGGTTGTAATGCTCCACTCATGTATTCCCTCATTACGGGGCTTACAGAAAGCCATGTCCATAAGTCTATTGTTCATTTATCGTTATGAACTTCATTGTAGCAATGTTAAGAAGGTGAGTGTTTATGAAGGATGTCTGGTAAAATGCGCAAATGAGAATGTAATCCACGTTAGCTTAAAAGAGCATGTGTCTTTGGCGAAACTCATTTACATCTAGCAATAACATTTATAAATTTAACATTTAGCAGTGACATCCAAGTGCACAGAGGTGTGTGGTGAGGGAGTGAGTGCAAGAGCATGCTCAAAGATATGTCTTGTGGATGTTTACCCAGAAGGGTGTCAGAAGCTCGCAAAAAGAATGTACATTATCCTCGACGAACAGAGCAACAAATCTCTTGCGAGGTCCGAATTCTTTGATATCTTCAATGATCAAAGCCCTCCGTCTCCCTACACACTTAAGACTTGTGTGGGTACCACAGAGACAGCTGGAATGACAGATTATGGCTACATGGTTGAGTCAATAGACAAGAATGTCAATCTCCCCCTCCCAACCTTGATTGAGTGTAATGATATCCCTGACAATAGGTCAGAAATACCCACACAAAGTGCAGCTTTCCACCACAGGGATCTGAAGGCTATAGCAGGTGAGATACCCCCTTTTAGACCACAATGCAAACATTTTGTTGTTGCTTGGCAGAGACATCTTAAGACTACATAAAGTGTGGAAGCAGATAAACGGCTCCCACAATGCTCCACTGTCCCAAAGGTTAAATCTAGGCTGGGTAGTAATCAGAGATGTATTGGCACAACCCATAAACCCTCTTCTGTGCATCCTTGAGAATGGCCGACAAAGCTACCTTACTCCATGTAACACTCATGTATGAAATAAAGTTAACTTTGGGCAGCCAGCCCTCTGCCTGCTCCCCTTAGTACAGTCACATATGATTAATTCAGCCAAGACCCCTGCTGGTGACTCCATACAGAAGCCAGTCTTTCTATGTGCTGAGAATGATAATAAATTTGCCCTATCCATCGACGATCAGAGGTTCATGCAGATTATGGATAGAGAAGTCTCTCTAGACCACACAAATAGTTGGGTTGCCCCTCTACCGTTCTGCTCACCAAGAAGGCAACTGCCTAATAATAGAGAGCATGCCTACAAGCACCCTAGCTCACTCTGCCACAACCTGAGAGGAAAGAACATTTTTTGGAGTTCATTCAAAAAAATCACGCGCGGAGGTGGCACTGGAACTTCATGATGGCAAAGAGTGCTGGTACCTCCCATCTTTCAGAATTTATCACCCCAAAAAGCCCAATCAAATTTGCATAGTTTTTGATTCAAGTGGCCAGTATGAAGGGGTCTCACTGAATGAGGTTCTTCTCACAGGGCCGGACCTAAATAACAGCTTACTCGGGGTTCTGATGAGATTCAGAAAGAAGCAGGTTGAAGTTACAGCAGACATTCAGCACGTTCCATTGTTTTGTAGTCAAAACACAAAAAGGAGCACAGAGACTAACTGCGTTTCCTGTGGTTCCGCAATAATGACATGAGCAGTGGCATTGTGGATTATAGGATGAGAGTCCATGTTTTTGGGAATAGACCCTCTCCTGCTGTGGCAATTGATGGTCTGCGCAGGGCAGCAAAAGAGGGAGAGGAAAACTACGGCAGTGATATCTAGAAGTTCATCAAAACAGATTGTTTCATGGACGACGCCCTGAAGTCATTTTCCACAGAGGAGGAAGCCATCAGTGTTTTCAAACAGGCACAGGACATGCTAGCACAGTCTAACTTCAGACTGCACAAAATAGCCTCAAATAGAACAGCTGTGATGGAACCCTTCCTTTCTGATGACTGTGGCAATGGTGTAAAAGACTTCAACCTCTCTGATGGTGAATTTCCCATACAGCACAGTCTAGGGGTATGTTGGAAAATTACCACAGACACATTTACATTGCAAGCTCTAGATGATAAGAAGCCATTCACACGTAGGGGCATACTATCCACAGTAAATAGGCTCTTCGACCCCTTTGGAATTCTAGCACCTGTGACCATACATGGTAGGCAGCGCTGGACTGGAAATCTGGCATACTGGGCATTTTCCCGGTAGGCCGACGGATCATGGACGCACCTTGGGGCCGATATAATTTAATTTGTCATTTTTAATTTTTAAAAAAGAATAATAATTTGGCCAACGATGGGCCCATAAAGCAGGGACAGCGGCCCATTGGTTCATTTTCTATACTGACACAGGGCTGGCCAAATCACATCTCTTACTAGGCCCCACCCCTCACCCTCTGTTTCTCGTGTCAGATGCCGTGGCTCAGAGCCAAAAATCTGTGGATGGATGAGGGTGTCAAAATGGATAAACAAAAGCGCAAGGGGGGTGTGGAGGAGTTGAGGGCCAAAAAAATGTAAAATCTACAAGCGGATGCAAATGTGCAAAAATAACAGACATGTTTGCTGCAGGGGCTGCAGTAGCTTCAACATCTACAGTACCCGACATTGTGTAGCAATAGGTGGAACTTGAAGGAGGAGAGGTGGCTGGCCATGGCCACTGCCAGCCAGAGAAGCAGGCAGAGGAGCAGGCGTGTGACAGGGAAGCCGAGGAGGGACAGAGTGAGCAGGAGCAGGAGGACAGTGTTCAAGCGGTAAGCATGGAGTAGCTTCATGATTAACAGGGACTCGCAGGGAGGTAGTGTGTGTGCCATGCCATGATGACGATGACGATGATTAATTCAATTAATGTTGATGATAACAAGTAAGGAATAAACTACGACGGGCTGTCCCATTATCGGAAAATAATGTACAACGGGGGTGGTGATGCGGCCGAGGCGAAGTCAAGTTCGCTTAACCACCACCGAAGTACATTATTTTCCAATAACGGGACAGCCCAAAGGGGTTTATTCCACTTATACCAACAATGACTATATATGTTTACTTTAATATTTATTGATTTTTATCAACTTAATCACCTGAAAGTGAAATATTCTTCCACGGCCGTTTGGGCACATTATTTTACCGTTGTCAAGCAAAACTGTGGTTGGTAGTTCTATTTGGACCGTTGTTATTCAAAAACTCTGGTCGCTAATTCTATGAAAACAATGATTCTATCAAGAAAAAATTGTTCCTTCTCGGTTTATACCATACAATTAACACCAATTGTGGTCATTTTTGTTATTACATTATTTAAGAAGACAACATGAAACCATAACTCAATCAAATTAATCTCCCTAGCTCTGTCTTGCGGTCTCGCAGTGTAGACATTGCGTTTTTCACTCTGAAACCGGGTTTGAATGCCAGTTAGCTTTTAGGTTCGCCGTCACTTGTCACCTAGCCAATATTAAAATTCTGGGTTTTAGGTCAGAATGGTCTCACAGCATGCTTATTATAGCTAGCTAGCTAACGATTTAATTGTATTCAAAACAGCGGTTACTACAAACAAAATCGTTCTCAAAGATACGGATGAAAATGCGTCCCATAGCCATGAGTTAAATACGGAACGCCTATTTTACTGTCCAAATAAGGGACGTGGCATCCCTAAATGAAGCCAGTAACTAGAACTGTGATTCAACATTGCCATCTATTGCGAAATTGGACATTGAAAAGGGAAGGGGACGTAACAACAATTCAAAAGCGATAAAATAATGTTGCTAAAGAAAAACTGCTTTAGAATGCTGGATTTTGTAGCGCATTGATTTTAGAACTGTTAAAAGGCCAATGTGTCCCTTTACTGAGAAATAATACCCACCCTTGGACCAATCAGAATCGAGTATTCAGCCAAGCCGTTGTATAAGATAACATAATCGTAACGCTATCATAAAGTGAGACCGTCACCTACTGCTGGTGGTCAGTCAGTCAGTCAAAGCCAAATAGCGCAACATAAGCTATTTGGCATTGTTTTTGTAGCTACAATCAGAGCCACAGAAAGAGTCCCGTCAACTCCGTTCACTCCAACGGGCCAATTATTTTACAGCAATGGCGGATCGTGGAGAGTCTGAATAGTTCCAAACATTGGGAGCTAGTAGCAGCAGCGCCGTAGAGTAGCAGTGTTTTTGACTGTCTGTGATGCACTTTTAAAAAGTAAGAAGTTAAAATCAACAGCATTTTTGATACTTTGATCTTATTTGCACATTTGAATCGAATTAACAATGAGTTAAAGCATGTTAGCTCATTATTTTCCACCAAAGTAGTAGATTTAGCTAACGATAACAGAACGTTAGCTTAGGATAATTGATAAAGTTAGCAATATAACAATCTATATTAATTGCAAGTTACGTTCTGTTAATGCCATTTCATGCATAACATTACTAAATTAGAGACAAAGGCTTCTAAACATGTCTTTGGGGGGAAAAATTGTATTTATTAGTTAAATATAACATTGGAGCATGTGCTTTGTAGTCTGGTGGGTAGTGGTGGTGAAATGAGGATATCCAATGATTTGGACTATGAGTTATCTGAAATAATAAAGAATAATAAGGAAGGGTTAAAGCTGTTGTTTAGGCTATTTTTGTGATGCATGGCCGTTGATATGGATAGGAGAGTGCAGGTTTGAAGATGTGAGACTTTTAAACATAGTTAGTAAAAACAGAATAGTATATGTGGTGAGTGTTTGTTGTAGGCCTAGTTATTCTAGCTATTACCTGTCTGTATTAGGTTAATGTGTTATGTTGCAGCCGCACTGAAGCTCTGATGTCGGGGTTGGTGGCAGAGAGAGAGGGTTGTGTTTCCCGCCAACATAAACAACTCCTTAGTGACCTGGTAAGGTCACATCACCATATAATTTGCCTGTCCCCATGTGCAGCTCCATGCTTGGTGTGATGGCCATCTCGTCCAGGGTCAGCACACACTCCCTTTCCAGCTCTGTCAATCCATCTGCCTTCAATTTTAGGAAGTCAAAGACCTCCCTCAACACACCCGGCTCAAATTTAACACGCTGTATATCTATCTATCTATATATAATGTGTTATAAGTGTTTTGTACACTCGCTGTATATAATTGTATATGATTTACTTATGTCAGTCTACTATATGAAGATGTAAAGGTACCATTGTTATGGTATTTGTTGGTAATGGCCCTTCTATGTATTTAGGTTGTTATCTGACCCTTTTTTGTCTGCCAAATAAATGTCATCATTTTTCACACATTTTGTAGTGGAAGCATTACTTTAGAAATTTGATTGAATCAGAGTTGGTGAAATGAGGATGATTTTTTGTTGTTGTAGTCAATGAAATCCTTTTATATTGGAGGTCATGAACTGAATAGACTGCTTCTACCTAACCCCTACATAGTGTTTCTTGAATAAGGTACTTATAGCAACAGATATGTTCTTGGTGTAAGGATCTTCCTATTAAGGAGTACTTATTACAGCCCATATTGAATTTAATTGAATTTATTTGACAATTAAAACACATATAAAACTGCACTGCAATTGTTACATACATTAAAAATCATTGAGGATAAAAAACAACACAAAGCCGAAAAAGGCTTATTTCCATTGTGGTCCTCCAACACTACATACAACAGAATCACAATCCTAACATTAGGGAGCAAAAGGGATAACTACATAGGAACCTGTATATATAGTGCTCGCTGCCTGATTCTGTCATATCTGAAAGTCATAAAGATTACATTAGGATATGACTACTCGTGACTACCATAGAAGTTTAAGAACATAATATAAAAAAGCAATGCAATACAGCAGAGGCAATTCTAGGATCAGACCTTTTAGGGGAGGGTCAGCCCCTAATGAGAATGTGACATGCATAAGCCTACAGTGACTTGCAAAAGTGTTTAGCTCCCCTGCTAAATCACTCATTTCATTGGATAACAATTAATACATTAATATTTTTCTATATATGATATTTTAATTTTCAACAATACTTTTAATGAATTACAAGTAAGTAACACGAGTTTCACACCATTAGCTAGCTAGCTAGCTTGTGAGCTCGCTAAAATTACGTTGATACATCGCCAAACACATCGAATCAGCTGCAAAGTAATATTGATTTGACCCAACGTTCTCTGTAATTCATTCAGTAATTTAATTTGCTAACGTTTCAACTTCCTTGTGTTTTTCTGCGCCATGAAATCCTAAATTCACTATAGCTACATCTTGTGAGCTCAGTTTGAAACTAGGGGTGGGGTGGGCAGGAAGTGTAGCGGTGCTGATTTTCAATTTAGCAGCATTTAAGCCCTCAGACAAGTTCGCTAAATCTAACGTTAGAAAAGGCTAAAAATGATTTCAGAAAATAATAATTAATAATAATTATTTTTTAGGGGTGCTGAGATGAAATTTAGGTGTGTAGCAAGCAACACGTTGGTTAGCCAAGGGATGTGTCAACAAGGAAGCTAGCTGGTCACACTAATCCTCTAATTTGAGGTAAATTTTATCTTCATTAAAAAAAAAAAAAAAACATATTCATGTAACCACACACACATACAATATATGCCATATATATTGTAAATTAATGCATATATTGTTTACTAGTTACCATAAATCGCTGTTCTCTCTATTGGTGTTATCTTTCCTATTGAAAATAATCGCCCGCCAGGATTGTTTGAAACTATCTGAAGCCTACATGAATCACGTGACCGTCTAGCGTTTTGACCCTCCAGACTCAAACTCTGTGCCGCCGTCCTTGCAGTAGAAATTGCAGAGCTCATTGTCAGCGAGATACATCTGCAACTACACTCACATTTTTTTCAGACTGCAAAGATGTACTTGGCTATATACACAATGAATCAAGGCGATTCTACATGTACGTCAGCAACCACAGGCAGAGAATTAGGCAGTCAGCACACCCAGATCAATGGAGATATGTTCCCTCTGAGCAGAACCCAGCTGATCACAGCTCTAGATCAGTGCCCACAGCTCCCTTGAGAGACACAAACTGGCTAACAGGCCCAGCCTTCCTGACAGAGCTCAACATACTCGCCCCAGAGCAAGACACATTCTTTCAGCTTATTGAACCTGCAACCAATGTAGAAATATGCCCACAACTGTCAGTACTGTACATGCCACTCATACCTCAAATAACCAGCTCAGGACTAAACGATTTGAACGCTTTTCCAGTTGGAAATCTCTGCTCAAAGCAATGGCATGTTTAACTCATGTTGTCCACTCCTACATCCCTTCGACTCAAGGCAGTGACTGCAAAGGTTAGCATCTTTGTAACCAGGCCATTACAATAGAGGGACTGGAAAAGGCAAAAAGATTAGTGATAAAAAGTGTCCAAATGAAAGCTAATTTCAGTGATTAACAGATAAGAGAGACCGCGCCTACATACAGCAGACTCAGAAAACTGCTTCCATTCATTGACAGCGATGGCCTTCTGCATATAGGAGGACGTATTTCTCAAAGCAAGCTTGAGAGAAACGATACAAATCCTCTCATGATTCCTGGTCATCATCCCTGCTTGCTTGCCATTATCACGAGAAGGTGAAGCATCAAGGTTGTCATTTTACCGAGGGCGCAATGGGAGAGGAAGGGCTCTGGCTGGTTTGGGGCAAAAAATGTCTGGGAAGTATCATCTTCAAGTGTGTGATCAGCAGGAAACTCAGAGGCCGAGTAGAGCAACAGCAAATGTCTGAATTACCAGCTGAACATCTTCAAACAGCACACCCTTTTACCTACGTTGGCCTTGATGTCTTTGGCCCCAGGGAGGTCACATCTCGTTGCACTAAGGGAGGCCAAGTAAATAGTAAGAGGTGGGTGGACTGTGTTTTTCATGTACATGTGCGTGAGAGCAGTGCATATCGAGGTGATTGAATCCATGGTAACCTCAAGTTTTATCAATGCAGTTAGAAGATTTTTCTGAATAGAGGTCCTGCAAAACAGATCAGGTCAGATTGGGGTAAAAATTTTATCAATGACTGTAAGGAATTGGGGCTCACCGACTCGACTGCAGTCATGGAAAGTTATCTTCATGAGCATGGATTCACCTGGGTGTTCAACCCACCCCATTTATCCCATATGGGTGGAGCATGGGAGCACCTTATCGGGATAGCGCCCGCATATCGGACTCCATGTTGCTGGAAAACAGGTCCTCTCGACTTACCCACGAGGTTCTGACTACTCTGATGGTAGAGGTGCGCACCATCATGAACGGGAGACCCCTCATTCCTGTTCTTCTGATCCTGAGTCACTCATACCCTGATACTCACACCAGCTATGTTGTTGACGCAGAAGACAGGTACCCTTTCTCCTCCTCCGGGGGAGTTTTGAAAAGCAGACCTCCTCAGACAACAGTGGAAACAGGTCCAGCGTCTTGCGGACACCTTTTTGGACAGATGGCGTCGGGAGTATCTCTGCACACTTCAGAGCAGAAGGAAGTGGCACTGTGAAAGGCCTAACCTAAAGATAAGAGATATGGTCCTTATGAAAGACCGTCAGGCAAAAAGGAACCTATGACCAATGGGTATAGTCACCAAGACATTTCCCAGCAGATATGGGCTTGTAAAAAAGGTGGATGTGAAGATCATCAGAGAAGAGACTTCTAAGGTCTTATCAGACCTATCACAGACCTGGTAGTGTCCCAGTCTCCACAGGTCACAAATTAAGTAATTTACTTAGAAAGTTAGTTATGGTATCATACATGACACCAGGTGTCACCAGGAGTGTCATGGCCCCACTGTCCATGCATAGGCAATGCATGGATGTTTCCCCTCATCCTTCAAGAGGGCCCACATCACCCCGCTGCTGAAGAAACCCACACTAGATCCTTCAGTCATTCAGAACTACCGCCCGGTATCGCTCCTCCCTTTCCTATCCAAAACACTTGAACGTGCTGCATCTAACTAACTCTCTGCTTCCTTCTCTCAGAACAACCTGCTTGACCCCCACCAGTCTGGCTTCAGGCCTGGCCACTCGATCGAGACTGCACTCCTCTCGGTCAGTGAGTCACTCCATGCCGCACGAGCAGCCTCCCTCTCCTCTGTCCTGATTCTTCTAGACCTCTCCGCTGCATTTGACACTGTGGAGCACTCTATCCTCCTGTCCTCCCTGGCAGCAACAGGGATCTGCGGCACAGTCCTTGACTGGATTGAGTCTTACCTCTCTGACTATTCCTTCCAGGTTGCCTGGGCGGGTAAGGTATCACCACCCCGTCCCCTCGCCACCGGAGTTCCCCAGGGCTCAGTCCTCAGTCCCCTTCTCTTCTCCTTATACACCAGATCCCTTGACCTTGTAATATCTGCCTATGGCTTGTCCTATCACTCCTATGCCGACGACACGCAACTCTTTCTCTCCTTCTCCCCATCGGACACACAGGTCCCTGCCCGCATCTCCGCTTGCCTGAGGGACATACAGAGCTGGATGGACAATCACCACCTGAAGCTCAACCCGGGAAAGACGGAGCTAATCTTTATTCCTGCTCTATCCTCTCCCCTCCTCGACTTTTCCATTTCCCTAGGGGACACCTTAGTGACATCATCACCCTGTGCCAAGAATCTCGGAGTGGTGATGGACAACAAGCTGTCCCTCTCCAAGAACATCGCAGCAGTAAACCGGGAATGCAGATTTTTCCTGTATAACATCCGGAGAATCTGCCCCTTTCTCACCACCTACTCAACCCAGCTCCTGGTCCAAGCAATGGTTCTATCCCGCCTGGACTACTGCAACTCTCTTCTGGCTGGACTACCGGCATCTGCCACCAGACCCCTGCAACTCATTCAGAATGCTGCGGCTCGTCTGGTCTTCAACCTTCCCAGACACTCCCATGTCACTCCCCTGCTCACTACCCTCCACTGGCTGCCTGTTATAGCTCGCATCAAATTTAAAACATTGGTCCTAGCATACCAGGCAGTCAAGGGATCAGCCCCAGCATACCTCCACAAGATATTCAAACCCTACATGCCAGCCAGATCCCTCCGTTCTGCTACCTCAGGACGCCTAGCACCTCCCCCTCTTCGCACCTGCACTTCCAGAACACGTCTCCTGTCTGTTCTGGCCCCACGATGGTAGAATGACCTCCCTGTGGGGGTCAGAACAGCTGAGACACTGACCCATTTCAAACGACGACTGAAGACTCACCTCTTCAGGCTGCACCTCTCCCCATCCCTCCCTACCCCCCTGTAAATGACTGTAAGCTTAGGGTTGTAACTAGGCAGCTGTTTCATAGGTGACTTAGGTGCATTAACTGTCATAACTACTGCTTGTATTTTTTCCATAGACTGCGTTGTTGCCGTTCTCGTTGTGTTAGTGTTAATCAGTTTAACCTTCAGGGTCCAAGTTGAACTATGCGGTTGTTCCCTGCACTTGGACCGGTACTTCTCTCTAGGGGTTTCGTCATACCTGTTCCTGGTTATGGTTATACACTTTGTTGTACGTCGCTCTGGATAAGAGCGTCTGCCAAATGCCTGTAATGTAATGTATTAAAATTACTTTCCTTTTACATTTAAATGCTTCCCCCTAGTGGCCGTTTAGTGCCAGTTCACTTGTATGTATGCACTTCTTGATTCTTAACCTCTTAGCGCACAACCCCTAGTGGTGGGCATGCCCGCGTGCCTAAATTACTAAACTCAAACATTCAGTGCTACTGCAACCAAAGTGTGAGATGAAAACAGAAACGCGTTGTTTCAGTTTCATTAGTAGACGATACATGACAACTATGCCGAAAACGGAGTTTCGCAGCCCCACCATTGTCGCTCCCGTCGTTCATTTAACACACACCCCCTCCCTGCAGTCTCACCTAAAAAACACCCCCCACCCTTGACATAATGGACAATATTGTCTATCTTGGCATTCATAAAAAAATTCTTTCACTACTAAAAAATCGTATTCCGTCATAGCAACAAGATAAACCTGACAATAGCCTTAAGATATGCCTATACAGCAGTGAAAACGCTGCTCACTGAATAACGAAATAAACGAGAAAAAGTTTTTAAAAATGATACCATGTCATTCTACAGTCAATATCTGGGACTAAATATTGAATAAATATAAAACCTTACTGTTGGTTTTACGTGTAGAGATGTCCCTTTTGAGACTGCGTGGTCATATATTGTCTTGGACAATCCGTTTGGGAAATATAGGCGCATCTGTGACGCCTGGGTATCTTCCAAAATAGCTGTGCGTAACACCACACCTGTTGTTTACGGCGTCGTCGCCCTTTTTAGTACAGTCTGACTTGATTTACAATTCATTTATTCGGTAGGCGAGAGTATAAGCTTTCTAACGATGTATAACATGTCTAATTCTGCTTTTGGAATAGCGTTTTATAGGTCAGCGTAACAGAAAATATTCTTAGCATAGCATTCACTTACGCAATCACTCTGTTAGCAGACAAATACGATGCACCTAACGAAACGTGTTCAAGGATATTTCGTAATTTCTTGGAAAATACTATTATTATTGAGGACTTCTGAACATAGCTAAGCCATATGTTTGCTGATAGACCTAGCTGACATCGTTTTCTGGAGCAAAACAGAAGCGAATAGAACAATATAATTGATACTGTCTCTGTCTCCATCTACTGAACATAGAGGAGATATCATCATTGCTATGTAAGTATTACCGCTCAAAATATTTCGGTTATATACGTTATTTTTGAAATTGAGTATCTTTAAATAGGTTATTGGTGTTATATAATGTAAATATTTCACACTGTAATGTAAGCGTTAGATGGAAGTGTAATAGTTTTTGTGAAGCATGCAACAGTTATGACATCAGAGCTGGAACATTGCCAAAACGTGGTGGACGGGCAAAAATTGTTTTCATGTTGTCTCATCCCCATACAAGAAAACATACGAGAGTACAGAGTATAGAAATACACACAAGTTAATTATTACACATTTAGGTACTGTACCGCATTGTGTGACAATATTTTTGCATTATTTTTTTAATCTGATAGCAATGTTTCATCTTCAACCCTCATAAGGGGCTCCTTTATATGCTTTATAATGGACAAAAAGCATTTTATTCAATTTTGGAGAGATTTTGGATATGTTTCTGGACACCTAGCTATTTTAGACCACTGTACTGACTGAAAGCTTGTAATTCCCATTTGAAAATTATGCAACAGTGATTTTCTTGAGTCAAAACAGTTGATTTGTAGTGAAATACGTGGATATGTTATGATTTACAGCAATGCATAATTTAGACATTTTGGATAGATTTGGAGATGCTGGGTACACTGCTTAGTTTTTGCTTCGTACATCTGTAGTAGTTCTACATATCCACCCTTAGATTTTATGAATTTGTGGTCAAGAAGTTTTTGACCTAGCACATGTATAGTTTAACCTCCTACATATATGCAATCTCTCAGTATTTCATTGCAAACTTAAAAAGTGCAAATTTATTTTGGATTTTTTGTCAAAACAATTGCATTTGTGGCACTTTATTTCTTCCAAAATTATGAATATAAACTAATCTGTTAGTATTGTAAATTGTACAAATGTCTTGCTTCATTTAAGCCATTTTTCAAGTCTCTGTGGTGTTCACGTCTGGAGTTATAAAGCTTTAAATAGGGGACCCCCTAAATTGGCAAGGATTGGCAAAATTTGGCTTGTGCCTTAAGAGGTTAAGTACTGACAAAATGGCCAGTATTGAAGCTACCATCTGTTAGTGTAAGAAGGTGCGTGTTTATGAAGGATGTTTGGTAAAATGCGCAAATGAGAATGTAATCCACGTTAGCATGAAGTGCCCTTTGGTACCATTACAGTAATTCATGTGCCCGTGTGCCTCTACAAAATTTTCAAACTACATTTAAGGAACATGTTTTGTACAAACATTATTTGTTTGGGCATGCTTTTTAACTTCAGATAAAAAGTGACAATGCTATGGAGTCAGCCATGGCCCAAAACTATGCCAATTTGTACATGGAAATTTCAGCATGATTTTATTTTTACTAACAACCTGTTTCAAGTATACATACAGACTTTTATAAAAAAAAATTCAGTTTTATTTACAAAGACGTACTTACAATCTATGGTCACCTTATTGCTATTTATATGTATTTCTACATAATAAAAAAACCTCACGCTGGTTTTTTAGCAGTGTACATGCACTGTAAATGTCCTTTTTAGCAGGTGGCTGTTTGTTTGACTTCCCGATTAATACTAATCCTGGGAAGTGTTAAGGGTGATGTAACACACTCATCTGGTAATACAAATACATAGTAGAATAAACTCATCATGTATGTCTTCATATTTCCTGCATTCATTTTTATATCGGAATAGCTAAAAGTGTTTTGAAAATTTCGGAAAGTATTTCGGAACATAAACCTGCCACCTGTAGACGCCACCTACACTTTCCACTAGCCAGGCTCTTTTCTGATGTTAACCGTATGATGCTACCATCCATGCTGAAAGAACGACCGGAGGTAAGCAAAAGAACCAGGATGAGCAGAGTGCCAAGGTATAATCCCAGCTCCAACTCGCCCAGCTCAAGCCTTTGGCAGAGGGCGTGGTCAGAACCATGCCCAAGGATGCGACAAAGGCCGTGGCCGGGGAAGAGGGACTGGAGGCAACCCGGGAATAACAATTGTTACGACTGCGGGAAGCCTGGCCATTGGTCCCGCGACAGTCCAGAAGGGCCACAGGGCGGAGAGACCTGGGACACTGCTCCACCAGTCAATGTGGCCATGAACAATCCAGGGGGATGGAGAAACAATAATCAATGACGGTGTGAGGAGACGAGGGAGGGACAAGGACAGGCAGACCAATCATACACAGATGACACTCAGGAGACACGTGAGCTAAAATATGATTCTGATTTAATGTTATCATATACTCCACCTAGTTTTATTGTAGATTCGGAAGCTGTATGTTCAGTGATCACTAAAAGTGAATGGGGAAATAACCCACCTAAAATGAGTGGCAGAACCATCGTAACGCATGATGCTGGGGGAGGGAAAATGTAGGAGAATTTTACCGCACCACTTGTAGTCGAATAGATGATGAACAAGGTGTAATGGAGTTAAAGCATTCGTTTTTGTTCTCTGATTGTTGTCCTGTTAATTTATTAGGGAGAGACATAATGTGTAGATCAGGAATTCAAACTGACTGCACTAGCAAAGGGTTGTGGGTGACCAGAGCTGAACATTATACCCCACACAAATCACCAGAAAACAATTGTTCACTTATATGCGGATGTTGTCAGGAAAGGCTCAGATGAAAGATTTGGTTGCAACAGCTATTCGCTTGTGGTATGACAGAGGTGACGTGATGTCTGAGGAAGAGTTGCATGTCACTGCTCGTGTAAGCAGAGATAGAGATGAGGACTGGGAAAGGAGATGGTTCTTTGAACACTCAGGGAGTGATCAGATAAAAGGGAAAACATTGTATGTAGGGAAAGAATTCTGTGCAATGCATGTACAAATGACCCCAACAATCTGAGAATTTTATTGTATAAAAGACAGCATGCCTCATGTGTCACTGTGCAAAGCCTTCAATAAAAAATGGAAGGACATGGGATCGTGGATAAAAGAATGTTGTTTCACCACTGATTGGGTAACTAGATCTAATGGCAGCCAATTTTCGCCATCTCTGGGTGTCATGGCATATCCTTATTCCCTCGAACAACAAGCAGATAGAGGAATTGTAAAAATCAATATCCATTGCGTCCAGAAGCTGTACAAGTAATTGCCCCGGCCTTTAAATCTCTATTAGAAAAAGGTATTGACGTATCTTCCCCTGAATCATCATGTAATATACCAATCTTACCAGTAAAGAAAGCAGACAGCACCTGGCGATTCGTTCAAGATTTACGCGCAGTTAATAACGCCGTGCATCATTGAGCACCATAAGTGCAAAACCTTGTTACTATTCTCTCTCAGGTCCCGGGAAATTCAACTTACTTTACAGTGGTCGACCTAGCGGAAGAATTCTTTAGTATACCAGTTGAGAAAGAATCCCAACACTGGTTTGCCTTCACATATGAAGGAAAGAGATACACGTGGTCTTGCATGCCCCAGGGCTATGCAGAATCCCCTGATGTTTTCTGCCGCCCTCAAAGAAAACTTAGATGGATTTTAATTCCCTGGCGAAAGTGTCTTTGTGCAGTATGTAGTTGACCTGATGGTGTGCTCCCCCAACGCCGAAACATGCCGCACAGATTCCATTGCCCTCCAGAAATATTTAGCTGAACAAGGACACAAATGCAGTTTACATAAGCTACAGCTAGTCCAAACAGAAGTTAAATATTTGGGTCACACTGTCTCACACCAGGGTTGAACATTAGGAACAGAACGCGTTGAGGCAATTTTATAGATTCCGAAACCTATCACTAAGAAACAGGTAATGTCCGTTTTAGGCATGGCAGGCTACTGCAGACAGTGGATACCCAACTATGCCAAACTTACACAACCATTGCAAAACCTAGCACACGATAAGCAGCCAATGATAAGGTCCAATGGATGAGGAAGCCCTTAACAATTTTGAATCAATTAAACAACAGCTGGCCAGCACATCAACATTAGGACTTCCTGATATGTCAAAGCCATTCTCACTTGCAGTAGATTAAAAAAACGGGTATATGACTGCAGCCCTTTTGCAAGAACATGGGGGAAAACGAATGGTTACGTAGGTAACCTCGGGTCTATGAATAAAGGTCAACACGCCACTATATGGGTCATCCTCGCCGAGAGGGTGAGCTACTAGGAGACTGAATAGCAAATTAACCACCACTACGGGGAGGACATGATGTCACACAATAAGTATTACTTCATGTCCGCCGCTCATTCTCTTTTGCCGGCTGAAGGCCGTGGAATTCCCCGAGTGACGCCGCCGAGTGGCGTGTTGACCTTTATTCACAGAACCAAGGTGAAGAACACGCCACTGTATGGGTCAACAGTATAGCAAATCAGTCAGGAGGGGGATGTAGTGGGGTAATGAACGCGTTATTTAGATGCCCTTCTTCGGAAGGAGCAAATGTAAAAATAACTACTGGGTGATAAAAACACCCTGAATCTTAAATTATATTCAAGGTTGCCCCGAGGACAGAGGAGGCAACTGATGTAGACAACGTCACGTCCAGGCGATAAAACCTGGCAAACATGAGGGATGAAGCCCAGCCAGCCGCCGCACATATGTCAGATAGCAGGGCTCCACGAAATAAAGCCCAAGAGGCAGCCACACCCAGAGTGGAGTGAGCCACCACACCTGTGGGAGGGGGCACACCAGCGCTGCTGTATGACATGGAAATTGCATCTACAATCTAGTGGGCCAAACGCTGTTTAGATAAGGCTTGGCCCTGCGCAGCCCCTCCATAGCAAATAAATAGATGATTCGTTTTTCTCACAGCCCCTGTGCGGGAAACATAATACCGCAGGGCCCAGACAGGGCACTGTGAGTGAAGTCTGGCCTCCTCAGGGGAGTCATGAGGGGGAGGATGAAAGACCTCCAAAACCAAAGGCCGAGAAACGTACGACCGCGAGAGGACCTTGGGCCGAAAAGCAGGATTAGGGAGCAGATAAGCCGCAGAGCCACCGTCACCCAGCCTTAAACAGGAGGGGTGTACGGACAGCGCATGCAGCTCACTCACATGCCTCGTAGAGGCAATGGCGAGCAGGAAAGCAGTTTTTAGGGAGAGGAGACTTGCTAAGGGCTCAAAGGGCAGCTCAGTGAGGGCATTCAAAACCACTTGTAAGTCCCAAGAGGGGAGAGAGGTCGACCTACGTGGGCGAAGCCGTCTGGCTCCTCGGAGGAACTGGCTGGCGAGAGGGTGTGAACCTACCGTCAGGCCATCGATACGCTCATGGCAGTCAGAGATGGCAGCCAGGTAACCTCTCAGCATAGACTCCGCCAACCCCTCTTCAAAGAGGGACTGAAGGAACGCTAAGACAACTGGAATGTCACAAAAGACTGGGTCAGACCCTTTTTCCCGGCACCAGCGGCTGAACCTGCCCCACTTCCCGGCATAAAGTGCCCTCGTAGAGGGTGCTTTTGATGCCTGAAGTGTCCCTAGCACCGCTGGATCTAGGTCCCGTAACGACCACCATCCAGGGGCCAAACGTGCAGGCTGTAAATCCCCGGGTTCGGATGCCATAGCAGGCCCTGGGCCTGCGACAGCATGTCCAGCCTCGTCGGGAGGCGCCATGGGGCACCCACCAGCAGCTCCCTCAAGTCCGCCATCCAGGTCCGATGGGGCCAGTCGGGGGCAATCAACAGAACTATTGCCCTTGACTCCCTGATCCTCACCAGAATCACAGGCAGGAGAGGAAAAGGTGGAAAGGCATAAAGCCGCACTGGAGGTCACTGGTTCGCCAAAGCGTCCACACCTAGCGTCCACACTGGCCCCACCATGGAGTACCATAGGGGGCAATGAGCATTCTCCAAGGATGCAAAAAGGTCCACCTGAGCCACCCCGAAGCGAGACCAAATGGCCTGCACAATGTCCAGGTGCAGGTGCCATTCCCTTGGCCTGGGGCCCCACCTGGACAGCAGATCGGCTGCCACATTAGCCGTGCCTGGCAGGTGGACTGCCCTCACAGACACGCCTTGAGCGTGTGTCCAGAGCAGTAGTTAGCGTGCCTTGGCATGCAGGGTCGGAGACTGTACACCACCCTGTCGGTTGATATAGGAGACAACAGTGGAGCTGTCTGTTCTAATCAGATGTGCCTGCCCCGGACTACTGGGAGGCAGGCACATCCTGCCTCCTGTGCGGCGGCTGGCTGGACTTTCTAGATCAGGTCTAGAAAGACCCTCTCTCTGGAGGTGGCTCTTTTTTCTGTTTAGGGTCAGGCCCAGGCTAACTAAATGGGCTAGCAGGGATTCTGTGTCCCTTCCGGCTTGCTCTTCTGTTGGGGCACAGATCAACCAATCGTCTAGGTAATTCGCAATGCGAATTCCTTGCCGACGGAGCGGGATCAGCACGGCATCCATGCACTTTGTGAAAGTGCGTGGAGCTAGGGCCAAGCCAAACGGGAGGACCCAGTACTCGTACTCCCTGCCCAGAAACGAAAAACGGAGGTACTTCCGGTGATCCCGATGTATGGAAGTATGCATCCCGCAGGTCCACCAAGGTGAACCAGTCGCCGTCCCTCACCAATGGGAGGAGGCGGGACAGGCGGAGCATGCGGAAAGGCAGGTGTCTTAGAAAATGATTGAACCCTTTCAGGTTTAGGATGGGGCGGAAGCCTCCATCCTTTTTTGGTGTGAGAAAATAGGTTGAATAAAACCCCGTCCTACTGCCACCGAGGGCACGGGTGTTATCGTTCCTTTTTCCAACAGTGCTACGATTTCGTTGGAGAGAACCTGTGCAGCATCCCCGTCCCTCACTCAAGTTGAAATAATCCCACGAAAGCGGGGGGGCTTGGTCTTGAACTGGAGCCTGTACCCTGCTGCGCACCCATGGGCACTGGGTGCACAGGCGCCATTGGGTGAGATGGAGAAGGGAGAAACGCGGGGCTGGAGGCTGCCAACCGTCAGCGACGGGACTGGCTATCAGGTGCAGGCTTGCTGGGGGGTCTACGGGATCGGCCCTGATCCCGAAAGGAAGGCCGAGGGCCTGAGGAGCTGGGCGAGGGCCCAAAAAAGACCTGGCGTCTACCAGAGTGGGTGGGGCCAAAAGATGGAGGTGCTCTGCGACCAGCATGCCTTCAAAACGCACTGCGTACTGGGGGCCTTGGTGTCGGAACCTGCCTCACGGAGCGCGCCAGCTCCCTCATCCCACGAGACTGCTCCAGCGCAGCCTCTGCAGGTGGCCCAAACACCTCCCCAGGGACTACAGGGGCCGCGAGGACTGCCATGCAGTCCTGGTCTGCCAGACTGGACTGGGACAGCCACACCTGGCGACGGGCCTGAACAACCGAGGCCATGGAATTCCCCAAGGCTTGGGCATGAGCACTAGCCCCACGCATCATGATGTCAACCACCACTGAGTCACTGGGGGCAGCAGAGAACAGGTCCTGCAGCAACCCCTCCAAGTACACCAACAGTAGCGCGTTGGTGCTGGCCAGCCAAGCTGACAAGGCAGAGGCCTAGTAGGCCTTGAGCAGCTGACTGTCAGTAGCCCGGCAGCACTTATTGGGATGCTGGGAATCACGTCCAGCCTTGCAAGCAGCCCCAGCGTCCATTGCAAATGTAGGCCCAACCTGAGGAACAGCAGCCACCCCATAGGACGCAGCACCAGCCAGATTGGCAAGCTGGGTCCTGCGGAGTGCAGACATCCCAGGAGACTTCCAGGACAATTGTAACACAATCATGAAGACAGGCAAGAGCGAAAGCGGCAAACCCTCCGGCTTGAGCCACTGGGGGCTACGATCAAAAATTGAAGGAACAGGAGCAGAGGCTGGAGGGGGGGAGGCAAGCACGCTTAGCCGCCCTGAAAATCACAGCCCGGTCAGAGGGATCCAGGGCAGGGGGCCCAGATGAAGAGGAGTACTCCTCCTGGTCAGACACAGACCCCTCCTCAGTCTCTGACTGTTGGGGGTCAAGCGGACGGTCCAGGCTGTCCGATGCTGCAGTGGACAGCTCATCAGAGTGACAGCGGGGGCGTCTAGCCACAGGCTCCCAAGAGTCGTGGGGCCTAGGTGGCTGCTGTTGCGACGCTACTAGCCCTTGCAAGGTCTGCTGTATTGTCCGCATGTGCAGCTGCAGCTGAAGGAGCTCAGGCTCCTGATGCCGGCGCTTCACAGCACGCTTCCTGGCCGCAGGCCTCTGCGTGTGCAATCCCTCCCCATCACGCTCCATACAAACTGGTTGCCCAGGTGGGACGCCATCCGCGGGAGAGCCACCGTCTCCCGAATCCTGCGCACCCTCCAACATAATGAATGCAGCAGTGCACACACCACCAATAAACCACGGACCTGAACAGTAATACTGCAGGGACATGAGGGGGTGGAGGAGCCTAAGGTGGCGTACGACCTCACGGACGCAGAGGCTCCTTTCGGCGTTGACTGTTTGTGTTCAGGGCAAAGTACACCAATATATCAATGATATAATGTGTAAGTAGCAAAATAGTGCATGTATATATGCATACAACAGAAATGTGTGCAAAAATGCAAAACCAATTAAATTCAATATAGGTTACTATAATCAAAAAAATATCAGTAGTAAAACTAATAATTCAAAAGTTAACAGCAGTGAGCTGCTTAAACAACCTCACTAACAAAATGCATTCTTACCAGAAATGTGCAGACATGCAATCAGCAGTACCAAACACAAAACATAACGCAGCACGCTGCATGGGAGTGAAGCTGCCTCGGGTAGCGTATTCCTTTTTAAGGAGAAGAGGCTCCGTTTGGCAGACGGGAGAGGGCAAAGTTGGAGCCGCGAATTTGCGGATAAAAACAAAAATAACGAAGCTCTCATGAAACGAAATACAGAAGGTTAGTTTCAATTCAACAAGCAACGTAAAGGCACGATAAACCATGCAAATGATGATTTTAAATCAGTCTCTCGAGCTCTCGTAGGAGGCAAAAAGAGGGCGGTGGACATGAAGCAATACTTATTGCGTGACGTCATGTCCTCCCCGTAGTGGTGGTTAATTTGCTATTCAGTCTCCTAGTAGCTCACCCTCTCGGCGAGGATGACCCATACAGTGGAGTGTTGACTGAAATGAAATAGAACAAAGGCCTGTCGCTTACTATTTTCAGCAGCTAGACTCAGTCACTAGAGCGCTGCCTCCCTGTCTTAGGGCGGTAGCAGCAGCCTCAGCAGCTGTAATAGCTTGTGGCTTATAGGCCGCTCACAGTTTGGGCTACTCATACTATAGCTGAGATTTTACTTAAACAGAAGAAATCGCACTTGTCTACTGCACGCATGCTCCACTACCAACTTGTTATCGCTACCCAATGTAACTGTGAAGTTTAGTTCTGGCATTAACCCTGCTACTCTTTTTCCTACCGAGAAGGACGGTGAACCCCATGACTGTGTGGTGGCTGTAGACCAAATTCGGACACCAAGACCCGATCTACAAGCACAACCTCTCACCAACCCCGACCTGATCTTATTCGTGGATGGATCAGCTAAAAGAGGTCCTGATACAGAGGCCCCAGAGGTTGGCTATACAGCAGTAACACAGCACACGTGCCTAGAATCAGCCCATCTGCCAAGCCATCTCTCAGCACAGGCAGGTGAGCTTTTTGCACTTACCCATGCATGCATCTTAGCAAAAGACTGCACAGTTACCATTTATACCGACAGCAGATATGCATTTGGTTGTCACATGGAAAGGATCATGTGTCAAAAGGGGGGATGGTAGCAACAATACAACAGCACTGGGCAACACAGGGGTTCTCAAATTACTCAAAAAGATTTTGTGAAAATGTGTAGGATAATATTATCCCGTGTGCTATCCTTGGTTTCTAAGATGATTAACAGTGCTGTACAAGGTCAGTATATGTAATTGCTAGAAAAAGACCCTGAGGACCCAGACATAAAAGCTCTGGAGTCCCTTCCAGGGAATCCAGTATATGATGATGACAATCCTCACCATTGACCTGACTTGAACCCCAGACCCACTTGGGTCCCCACTCCACTGTAGGGGACATGCCGCTAAGGGGTGAAGGTATTCTATTAAGTTCTTTGGATTAGCAGTGGCTGACTCAATTCAACACAAGGGTAATATAAATACAGAGAACCGTGTAAATATAATAAAGTTTATTAAACACAAAGTACTAAAAAGGCAAATCACGATTCTCTACAATGATGTATAACAAACTATGAGTGCACGCGTGTGTAGGTGTGTGTGCATGTGTGTGCGTGTGAGTAGCCTATGTGAGTGAGGAGTGTTGGATGTTCTCCTAGGTGGGGGTTGTATACCGCGGACATGTGTTCACGGAGATCAAAGGAACAAGATGGAGTATGAAAGGAGGGGTTTTTTAATCTACACAAAGCTAGTGAGAAACAATGGCGTATGAAGCATACCAAACAGACACAGGGTAACTGAATAGCTATCTATGTGTGGTTGATAGAGATCAACATGCCGTGTTATGACTGGTTAGTAATTAAAATAGATCACATGCAAGATATGTTCTGTGCGTGACATATATCAAAACTAATGCAGCACGGTGGATGGCTTAGAGCCAACCGAACATACGGAACGTTTACATTTATCATTAAAACACAATTACAGTCACAGTTACGTACATCCAATAATAAACGTGGCTACATTTGGTCCATCGCTAATTATACTAAGCCCAGAGTTACAGTCTTACTTCAGTGTCCTTTGCTTTGGGTTGGTTCTTAGAAATGTTTCCTGGGTTCCACTGCGAAGTCTGTGGAGGTTGTGGTGGAAAGGGGAAAGTGGTCGCCCATTCTATTCCAAAACATGCAACCGGATCCTCCGCTAGTTGCTTGTTTCTTGGGATTCGCTCTGAAGAATGCGTCGGTCGTGCGTGGCTCTCCTGGTTCTTCGACCACCTCTAATCATAGGAGCGCTTCGGGCGCCTCGTTCCTCCAGCAGCCGGTAGCCAAGGATATTCGAGCCTCCGCTGCAGGCCTTGCGAACTCTTCCTGGCATGTGGCCTCACACAAGAGGCGACAGGAGAAGGGTGGCGAGTCCAGGGAGAGGAAAATGGAAAAGAGCGGAATGGGAAAGAGAGTGCGAACAGTAACCTCCGTTTTATTGAAGGCTGCACGTTTCGAATTTACAGTAGGCCAATACTGTTACGGGAAAGCTGTGGAAGGGGGCATGGTTAAGTGAGTCACTCTGAGGTAGACAAATGGGCTTTGTAGTTCACTGTCTTTTGTAGGCCATGGTACCTACACCACTGTCTCCAAGTGAATATGACTCGGATAAAGAAGATACTCATGTATAATGCTTATACTGTGTGAACCTGCCAATGTTGTTTAAATTTTCTTTTGCTTATGTAGTTATCATAAAATGATAAAAGGGGGGACTGTGATAGAAAAATTATGCTTGCATATATTAATGGAAAATTGCTGGTTGAGAAAGAAGAACAGGTACAGAACCTTGTGTGCCTGAGGACGTGTTTGTTTGTCCTTCCTCAGCCGCCCAGGGTTGTACCCCCCAACCACAAAAATGTATCCTTGATGCACACAGCTGCAACATCTTAGATAGCCTTTTGCTTATCAGCTTCAAATCACCTAGCATGAATGATCTGTTTTACCCAAACCCCCATAACAGAGAAAGTCCCTACGCTGCAACTCGGGACACGGGGTAAGAGCGTTCTCATGTATGCTTTTGTTTGCAAACATTAAAGTCTGAACTGAATATTGTGCGTAAGTCTCTTGACACTTCTCACCAACGGTGGATGCAGATAGAATTTCCACCACAGGACCACCTAGCAGTTGTGGGGGCCTAAGCAGCCGCATTTGTCACTTACTGGGTTAGGCCGGCTCTGCCTGCAGTTTCTCATAGTGAAGCAAAATGGTTTAATGGGACAGGATGAGGACATGTGTGCCTGTGTGTTTATGTGTGCGGGGGGTGTCCGTCCACTTGCATTGTAGCTAGCCACATTCCAAGGTTCAGGAGGAAGAACAATGCAAGAGGAAACTGTGGAATTAAAAACAACTGCATGCCTCTGTTCCCCAGTCAAATTAGCAGGGCCCACAGGGGCGGATCTCAATTGGGGAAAATACAGAGAGTGTCCCCAAAATGAGTGTACTCTAATTTTGAGGCCACAGCCCTTTGTGAAGAACCAATACAGTCTGAGGTAACTGGAGTCTCACTTAAATATTCCTTACATTTTTTTTCTATGTTGGTTTTTTGAACTATACCTCATCTTTTCAGTGATCTGCTTTCTTTGACATATTTCATTTGTTTTATCAAACACATCTGTCCAGGAGGTAATGGGACAGGGAGAGAGCAGGCAAGGAAAAGCCAGGGTGCCTTTTCTCTAGTTAACTGGTCATACGGAACACCCATGGTCAAAGTTTCAAAGTTTGAAGTCAGAAAACCCGGAATGCAAAAAGGCTTTTGTTCAGTTTCTGTTATTTTAAACTAGGTTCCTACATCCTGAAGATATTTTTATGTAAACTCAGCTGCAGATTTCTGCAAGAAAACCTTCCGTAATGCTCCAATTAAACAGCTAAAAAAAGACTGGAAACTCCATTGAAATAAAGAAAAAAGTCATAAAAGTTCCCATGTTGTGTCACAGTCTTTACTCTGCACTGCAGACACTATCATCTGAATTTAATGGTGGCAAAGACAACAAAAGCAACGCAACATTATCACAACACAAATTCAAATTGCAAAACACATAAACAAAAACAAATACGAAAACACAAGTCATTGAGAAAATCACTGCTCGCTCCAACTACTTCATGTGATGTCTTAATTACATTTCATTCAACCTCTTCTTGATGGTCTTTGTAGTGCATCCATCAGCTAGTCATCATCGTGTAGCCTATTCAGTACAACCAATGAGAGCTTAGTGATGACCTCTCCACTGAGTAAAACAACTCGACTATAACTTTATTGAATCATGTCAAGTAAAATCACACTTTGATTCCTATTCTTATATGTAATATGTGTTTTCATATTTGTATTTGTGTTTTGTTATCTGTTAATGTGTTTTCTGATTTGAATTCATCTTGCTGAATGATAAAGATAATGCTGCGTTGCTTTGGATGTTTTGCAAAATGTTCAATGTTCAAGATATAAATGCATAATGTCAAGGATAAATATTTTAAAACACGCGGATGCATCTGTTGATTGCTAGCGTAATTTATCTCTGAGAGAACTGTTTTGATATTTATTCGAAAAAAGAGTAAGTCATAATACAGTAGCCCATGTACCATTGTCAGTATCCCGAAAACTTGTAGCCTACACAAATAATCTATTAACAATATTCTGATATTAATATATTTTATATTATCACTACAACATAGGGTATTGATTGTTTTGATGATCTGTATACTACAGAGACTGTTACAGATGTGTCAAGATATAAATGCATAATGTCAAGGATAAAGCTGTCTGTAACTGAAGTAAACATCGTTTATACTGTACTGGAATTAGGTCAAAACTAGAAAAACACAGATAATTGTCCAAAAAATATTGACAATTTACAGTATACAAAATGTTAAAAAAACAAAAAAACATTTGCATGTTAAGGTCTGAGTGATAAGCTGTAAGAGAATAGGCCTACGTTCATTTTACTAATATCTTGCAATTTCAGTTGTTCAAAAGAAAATGAAAACGTGTTTGTTCCGTTAAAATATGATGTTGTTCTTTCAAAACTCGCAAAAGCCTCATCTGCCCAAACCAAAAATATTTATCAGGGCCTTATCTCTATGCATAGGAATTCCAGAACCACTTTGAATAAACACTGGAATATAGCTAATGATATTTAATAAAATGTACATCTACTAAAATTTACATTTACTTTGAAATTAAATGTTTGAGTAGCCTACTTTATTGTCCTTCGTTTCGCGATCGTCATATGATAATACAAAAAAAATATTTTAAAACACGCGGATGCATCTGTTGATTGCTAGCGTAATTTATCTCTGAGAGAACTGTTTTGATATTTATTCGGCAAAACAGTAAGTCATAATACAGTAGCCCATGTACCATTGTCAGTATCCCGAAAACTTGTTTGACCTTAATGCATAAAGGTTAAGAGTTGTCCAACATTCATACATTTGTCTGGCGAACACTTCACTTTTTTTCTCAAACGAATAAGTTAGGCTACTCGTGAGTTTCTGTCAAGCAATGATGATCTAATAAATAGGAAAGATACTAGCATCTTTTCCCACATCTTTTTGGTTGTACTGACAGCGCACTTAAACCTCATATTCACTGTTGCATTTTTAATCAAATGTGCTGTAGTAGGCTACAAAGCCAAAACAACAAAAATTGTGCCACTGTTCATACACTTACGGACTGCACCGTGGATATATAGTCGTTATATAGGCTGATTAAAAAATCCCCAAACACAGAGGCCTACTGTAATTGCGCTGTGTGAGGATAAGATCATAAATCATAATTTCGACGTCGTCAGCACCTCCAAACTACCCGTTTAGTGCATTACTTTCAATCAGTGCGGCTGCAATTAGTTCGACTGGAACCATCACAAGTTTGGTGCAACTTCTATCATCTATGACATAGGCTACATTTATTTTGGGTGACAGTAGCTGAACTTTATACAGAGTTCTGAACTCCACAAAAATCAAGAAGCTCATTTCAGATTCCCATCGTCATCCGGTTCTGGTATCACTATAAGTAGGCCTATTTTAAATTCTCCCGCGATTTGAGAAGTAGGCCAGTTTAATTAAATAGATCTTAATGGCGCAGAACTCACGGTTTATGATGTTAATTGCCAGAGGAGGTTTCTGACGACACCGCGCATCGAAGATGTTGTTGGAGTCGTTCATTGCGATGGTTGAGAAAAGTTTAGCCTGTTATCCTCGGGTGGTACTGTAAGTAGAGGAAATGATGTAGCCGACTTTAATTCCTTTTTACGGATGCAAAAACTGAATCGACCTTAGCTTCTTTAACCAGGAAAGAAGCGAAGTTAGTCGCGGCGGAGAGAATTTGCAGACACCGGTGTGTTGCATTGCAAACTGTAGCCTATAGCGCCGCCTCCTTCTAGGGACAATGCGTTGTGTTATTGACAAATCACAGCAAAGTCTGTCTTCGCAGTCTATCGATCTGAAAACTAGTCTATTTGCACAAATGCGTGAATGCCCGTGAGCTTGTGGCTCCCGCGGTAACTTATCGCACTGAAAATGGGTTCATGGCTGTGCTCAAAAATTACGCTAAACAAGCGATTTATAGGCTTTACCCCCGATTGGCCTACTTCGTGTTTGTGGATCACAAACACAAATTAGACTAAAATTGTGTGGTTCGTTTTGCAATTTGGCTAATCTTTTCATCGCATTTAGGAAAATTATTTCAAAAATAGAGTTTGGAGGATAGTGTAGGTGCTTCTGAAAACGAATAAAGTACACCTTTAGTAACGATTATGGAAAAAAAGTAAACTATAATATTCCTATTGTACAGTAAGAATTATATCACATTTCAAGAGCAAGATAAATAAAAACACATCTTTCCAAAAGGATATTATAGCACAGCAATTGTAAAACAAATGTGGAATAGTTTCTTCTTTTTGACAAAACCTGCAAGTATTGTTGACATCAGTAAATGTTGATACCATAGAATTACAGTACATGGGTATATCTTGCTGTTTTAAATAAACATTTCCCCCTTTTTAGGGCACAATATCTATAAGGTATCAGCCAAGTTATTTTCCAAATAGCATCAAGGAAATAAGAAAGCCAACAAAAATGCCTTTAGGAGAGGTTTTAATCATATCGTGCAGAAAATCTCTAATGTGATTGTTGTTACACTTTTCATCTCGTAACTGAATTCCCCTAAATGAAAGCTTTGGTGTTTTCCTGAAAACGGAGGGGACAGCCGTGATATCAGAACTGAACTCTCCGTAAGGCACCGTGACCAAAAAGCTATTGAATTTCCAAACTTTGAAAAATGCATATAAAATAGCATGAGAAGAAAACGGACAAAGCAAAGGCTGTGCAATATGTATCAGTACTCGGTGAGCAATCCAATAGTGATTTGGGGTGTCTAGGTCATGTGACCAAAAAGCTATTGAAATTCCAAAATTTGAAAAATTCATATAAAATAGTATGAGATGAAAATGGAAAAAGCAAAGGCTGTGCAGCATGTGTCAATACTCGGTGAGTTTGAAGTTTCGAGGTCCTTTTGTCTATGAGCTATTGAAATTGAAAGTTAAAATCCATAACTAAATTTGTTTAAAATATTCAAACACTGTTATGAATAAACCAATGGCTGTGCAACATTCATGTGCACATGTTGAATAGTTTAAGGGGAGGCACCACCCCTTAATAGGAAAAAAAAAATCTGTATCATCATGACATGATATTTCACACTTGGCTAGATTAAGAGTCAGTCCAGAAGCAAGATAAAACAAATTAATAACATTGAGCACAAGAAAACCTGATCTTTATTCTCTAAAAATAGAGTGGTGTCATCTACCAGTTGAGAATTTTTTTAATTTAATTTCCAAAAATTGAGATGCTTTTCATTTCCAAGTTATTCACCACTTCACAAAAATTGCAAAACGAAGTTACATCGCAAAAAAGAATAACAAAGGAGTTATTGGGCAACCCTGATGGACACCTCGGTTTATGTAAAATTTTTTAGATGTATACAAGTTGTCTTATACAGAACTGTTAATATTTTTATGAAACATGCTTACCACGTTGATAAAATTAGTAACAAATCCAAAATGTCTAAGTGATTGCAACAGAAACTCATGTTTAATACAATCTGACTGTTTATAAAAATCTAAAAATAAACTCTCAGGATTGTAATAAAAATAATCAGAGTAACCAATTAAATCCAAAATAAGTCTAATATTAGAGCTTCTGTGCCTACCTTTCAGACTCGACTTTTAGTATAAACCAGAGCAATCAATTGATACGTGATGCTTAATAAAGTAATCGGCTGCCAGCTATCAATTATACAAGGGTCTTTTCTCCCTTTCATAGGCAGTCCTTAAAGTGACAATCTTGAAGATTTCAGTTTCGTTCTCTATGGCGGTGCCAATGGCGAGAAGCAGTAATTGCAGGTGTGTATTTGGACCTCACTTCCCATAGATCCAACCGGATCCAACCAGTGTCGCCTGTGTGACAGTCAGTCAGTTGGCACGCCAACTATAACACTTACTATTTACTGAATAAAAAATGGTTGTTATAAAAGTAACATTATGTACATACTCATTCGTTGTCTAACATTAGTCTAACTCAAGATGTCTTTACAGTGCCGAGCCGGGTTAAAATGCCATAGCAAACCTGGGGTAGAATTAGTGATGATCAATTTCTGCAAACGTTCTTTATCCACCTTTTGCCCGGTATGAACATCTTTACACTGCAGAGAATAATTTGTAGGATTCGCTGTGGCTCGTGCAATTATGTATCTCGTGCACAATAAGCAGTCTTTTTCGTGAATGATTATTGTGTAGTATTTTTGAAACAACTGCCTTGCAAAACGTTACCCCTGGTGTTTCTGGTTTTGCTAGCTAAACTGTTCGAGAATAAAGCTGAGCTGGGTGTTAAATTAGCAATCAGAACAAGAAGAATAAAACAAAAACAAAGGAGATTTCATCAAAAAGGCCATAAAGGCTGAAGGAACACATGAGGAAGCGTAATAAAATAATAACAATGCTAATCCATACTGCCGTATTCTTTTATTTAGTTTTCTCCTGCATGACGTCTTCAGAAATCAGACCCGGCTCTGCTCCACATACCCCGGCTTTATTCCGATCATTATAATATATTGATGAACTCGATGGCACTGTAAATAACGGTAACATTAAGGCCAGTTCAGATCAATGATTCGCAATGAGGCGAAATGGTTTTAGAATGTTGCAGAGAAAATTGCAGCGGTGTGAACTGGCTAGTAGCAGAGCCGTTGCCTGCCATGAGGTTTTAAAAGACCGTCCTTGTCAAATCGCCAAGTGCAGTTTTAGAACGTTTACAATCAGACGTCTTGGATTTTGCAAGTTGTACCCAGTCTCGTTGCGAATCATTGATCTGAACCGGCCTTAAGTTAGCTACACCTACACTGCAACATTGCAACAAGGTAGCATTGCATTCGAGAGACGGTTTGCGAGGTCGGTACCGGTTGGTAGCGTTAGCTAGCATTTTTTTCTAATTGTTAGCCGACACTAGATTGCGTTAATTACATTAGCTAGCTAGCTAACGCAACGTTACCTGATATGAGAGATGGATACTGTGCGCAACATTGTCTATACTAATGTTGTCTTTCTTGACATGGTCCGGTAGCTAGCGTTAGCTGTGCAAATAGCTATGTAATTTAGTAAAGTTACATTGTCATTAAATGTAATACGAAATCTACATCAACAAATAATATGATCTCTCATGCTACACAAAAACTTTTTAGGGTTCCATAACTCCCCCAACCCCCCCTTTCTCTGTTATTGTAACGCATGCAGACACCGGAAAAAACAGTAGGCCGCTCACACACAAGTGAGTTGAAGAGCGAGTCTGTTGCATTACTTCCGCCTACCCTCTCTGGCGGACCAACCACCGATGGGTGATGGAAAACGCGTCACTAACTGCGCCGCTTGTGATTTTTTCCCGGGAATGTCGCCACAGACACCAAGTTTTTTCATCATGAATTATGATAATAATAATAGTATAAATTAATATAAAAATAGGCTCAATCACCATTGTGTTACCTAATGCAGCGATAGATAGTGACTTAAAAGACATTTATTTTAATGAAAATCTTCGCGATTATTACTTTAACATACAAAATAATATATTTTTTTAAATATCCAAAAAATGTCAATAAAACTCAACTGCCAGACTATCAGGTCCAGAATAGCTGTCGCAACAAATTTTTACGATTATTTTATCAATTCTGTCCTGGAATTGGGTCAGATTTTTACACAAACACACCTTTCTCAAGCTTCAGTTTATCACAGATCTGCATTAATTTTGACACCTACAAATGAAACAAAGGTAAACAAAATCCTCTCAACTCTATCAAACAGCAAAGCAAAGGATATATATGGTCTTGATACTGCATTTCTAAAAAAAATATAAAGAAAATTTAACCACTCCTATAACTCAAATAATAAACAAGTCAATTAATGAGAGCACTTTTCCTAGTGCCTTGAAACTGGCTATAATAACCCTGTATTCAAATCCGGAGATAAACAGGAGGAAAGTAATTATAGACCTATCAGCATACTCCCCGCCATCTCCAAGGTCACTGA